>NW_027104672.1:356353-362140 GCF_000696795.3 Halyomorpha halys | reverse complement strand
AATAATAATTTCACAATTTGTTGAAGTGTAAGTTTGATTCATGCAGCGGTAGATAAAAAAGAAAATCTTGTTTACAAAATTGCCATTTGTACCCATTGCCTTCTTAACCACCCATATTAAACTAGCAAGAGAAAAATATTTAAATATCATGCAGAAGATGGCCAGGATTGCGGTCAAAAGAAAAACAAAAATAATTAACTATTATTATTTTCCGACGTTTCAAATTATGAAGAAGTTGATAGCTTTTGAGACTTTTGAATATCCCTGATGAAGCTCTAGAAAGTGGGACGAAACCTCGGTAAATAAATAGTTGTCAATTATTTAAATTTTTTTCTGTTTCTTATCAATCTTTTTTTCTCTTTTGATCGCAACCCTGACCATCTTCTTTATAATTGGAAATTATACGGTCAATTATTTATATATATAACATTCAAATATGTTTTCTTAATTTTATAGATTCATTTCTGGATAAGTTTGGATTTATTTAATGAGTTGTAGTGAAAAACTCTTCCTTATTAAATTCCTTTATATTAATATATCACAAACGTTTCGGGGCACCGTCCTATCATCAGGTTTTCTCAACATAATTATATCCTCACATTTCATAATTAAACTTGTTCCCTTATATAGTCTTAGGTATAATAATCATTATTGCTGACAGTTTGTTTTAAAAAAAAATTAATAAATAAAATGAGGAGAAATATTAAAATAATTCTAGTTTATTTAATTTTAATTTTTTATATATGAAATTATATATTACTTATTAATTTCTTTAAAAACAAGCTGACAGTAATAATGATTATTGTAACTATTATATACATAAGACATTAGTCTTAATTATAAGGAGATCAGTTTAATTATGATGTGTGAGGATATAATTATCTTATTTATTTAATTATTTTTAATTTGTTTGTTTATTTATAATATTAAAACTTTCTTCAGAATGGTTGTTAATATTGTTTAAATAAATGAATTTTATTCTATTTTAGTATCAAACATTTTTTTGTATAAAGTTGTTTTTTAAATGATAAGGTAATGAAATTGTATTGAGGTATGATAATGTATTAATAATATTGTTATTTCTTTAAAATTGTAAAATCATATGTATAATAAAATCTGTTTGTGATAGATTGTCCATCCATGAGGATGGCCGAAACATCGGACTTATAAAGGAATAAAACATACTATGAGAATAAAATAGGACAACATTTATTTATTTAAAGAAAATTAAATATGTTAATTAAAAATCGGGTAAATAACTAGACCACAGGATGAATTTGATTAATTTGAACGCACACTAAATTTAGAATTTGTTTTTAATGTAAGAGGATTACATATGCCTATTTATTTGTGACCATTAAAATCTTTCAGACAACAAGCTTTTAATTAGACTTACCTTGAATGCCATTGCTGGGACCTCAACTGTGACTGATGATGAAGAAGGTGAGGCTGGGACAATATATAGAGCCCTAGGCCCCTACCATCGACTCTTCGGCCCCTACTTCCTCCTGGGGTGGCGCAACCCTCTCGGCGTCTGTGTCGTAGGGGCTTAAATAGAACTGCTTAGATGGAGACTTTAATGCCGCATTGAAGTCTCCCGTACTCAAAACTTCAAAATATTCAGTACTTCAACAATAGATTTGTTTTTTCATTAAAAATCTTATTTGTTTCTCACCGTCGTTGCACTTCATGGGAAATTAGTTGCTGACGCAATTACACGGAGGAAGAAAAGACATTTCATTAATCTTTAAGTGTTAAAATTCACTGCTTAACCACCATGAATTTTTTTGAACCTCATGGAATGAACATTGGATTTGTCAATGTGCACAACCTACTCTTTTTCCTTTCTAGAACTGGAGGCATTGCCTTCTGTATCTACCTATATCAGTTAACAATTGAAAGTTCTTATTTTATTTTTTTAAAGCATTTATTGCAATTTACATCTTAATAAATTTAGGGTCGCCCATAGCTCAGTGGTTAACACTGACAGTGTGTCACAGTCTCTCCAATTTGATGTCTATTGGGATGGGTTCGAATCCGGCCTGGGGCGTTGACTTTATTCATTGAGTGGCGGTCCCACAAAATGAAAAACTTTGACCTCCAACCATGGTTAGGCAGACTCCAACGGAAGTCTTGGTCGGAAAAAAATTAGAACAACCCATTTGGGAAGGAACCACCCAATGATGGTACCCCAATTATTGCTTTAAATTAGAAGATCCTTTTTTTCAGACGCCTCGGAGGATTATCAGGGATTGTGATATAACCGTATGAAATATTAAGAACTAATGGGTTTGAATAGGGAAAGATTTTGGAATGAAAGGAGGTGTATCTATTTCGGCCCAAATCTGCAACGAATGGGATGTTGACGTTTTTATGGATGAGTTTATTTGTGACGTCATAAGGAGCATCAAAGATTTTACATCCTATATTTCAGGAACGTAAATATTTGTGTCAACACTCAAACTAAAATTAGTCGAGTGTATTATAATGTAGTTAATAATGTTTATCTTCGTAGAGGCTGTAGATTTTATGATATTTGCATATGAATATGAAATTTCGTCCGAACAACTATAAATCAATATATTTCAACAAATATCATGAAAAGGGCTGTTCCTAGGGAAATAACTTTTACAATGATACGATTACTTTATAGTACATTAAACTAGTTTTAATTTGAGTGCTGTTGGACATTCATATGTCTAATGCTTCCTGAGATATACCTTTCCCAAAATAAAATCACTAACTACTGTCATTTCGTTAATTTCATATAAAATGTTTTTTAAAAAACTTTATCTCGAATAATATTGAACGTAAATAGTTCTATGAGGGCTCATATTTTAGTAAATTTACTCTACTTTAAATAATGATCTATTTTGTTTTCTAGTGTCGTTGGTCGTTTTAAAATGTGTAGTTCCAAATGAAAAAGTTTTTTTTTTTAAGTTTTATCTCAGCCGCCATTTTTATTCCTCATTACTATACTTGGCAGACTCGTCAGTTTTGACTAATAACTATACACATTCTTCATTAATAATAAGAAGGCTTAGCGAATCCGAAGGTTTCGATACCGATACCAGCAATCATTCTCTACATACATTTGAGCAGTAAAGCCCCTCCAAACCCAAATCTACTAAATCAGTTTTAACGCAATCCTCCCTTCTACGTTTCGGTCTACCCCTCGGATGTATACCTGTTGGTATATTAGGGGTATCCATCATCTTTAGTTTAACATGTTAAAGCGTATTAAATAGAAAAGCTTATGTTAAATGGAGAAATATTTCCTTCTTTTACCATGTTAAAACGATGTAACATATAACATGATTGAGAGTCTGTTACTAGGTCTGTTAAATGGAGAATGACGTCACGCATCAGACCAGCAGAGCTCGTTACCGTTTTATTGGTTGTTGTGTTAGGTTAATTTTTGTAGCCGTAGTTTGTGTACTTGGATGTTTTTAAAACTAATAAAGAAATGGCTGACAATAATAATAATGTAATGATAGTTATCAATTAGCTCATCTTGATTCTCTTTCTTATAAGACAGGGGATCAAAAAGGCACTCAGTGGCCAAACTTTCACACAAGTTTAACATTTCACTTACTTTAGGCATGTTGTAATGAATTACTTTAATCAAAACTTAGAATTAAACAATAACTTGAAGTTTTGGAAGGAAAGGTTGTAAAACAAGTTGCTAAATACCTCCGCAAGGAGCTCTTATGTATTTAATATAACTTTAAATAGGGCTGCTGACAATCGTATACTTACAACATTTAACGTGATTTTACATTTAACAAAACATCATGAATACCCCTAGTGTTTGCTAACATTTTAGGGGTGTGATAAAGATAAGTGATAAAGAATTGCTTCTCTGCTCTTTAGGCTAAGATCAAAGTATGGTTTTTATTAAAGTAATAAATAATTGGGGTGAAATGACTGATTTTTTCCCCTCTTGGGCTCTAACACAAGAACACTGTATCATAAGATGTGTGGACAATTTTTTTTTGCAACTTACTATAAGATAACCGAAAATTCATAAGGATATCTATACTCAATTTAATAATATAAGTTACTTCTTTTAAAAAAATTTGAATTAATATAAACTCCAATATTTCCTTGTTCTTTATATAACTGACGTTTTGGAGTCTTTCGTCTTCAGGGTTTATTTTCTACTATTAGAATTAATATTAACTTCTATATTTCCTTATTCTTTATATCAAGAACTGATATTTAGGAGTCCTTCTAGTACAAGAGCCCAAGAGGAGAAAATAGGCAGTTATTTCACCCCAATTTTTTATTACTTAATTGAAAACTAGGTATAATTAATAGTCAAAATTAATGAGTCTGCCAAAGTATAGATAGGGGAATAAAAAATACGGCTGTTTTGAAACGGTAAAAATAATTAATTTTTTATTCGGAGCTCTATATCTTTACAACTACCAACAACAAAAGAAAATCTAAGAGAGCATCATTTAAAGTAGAGTTAATTTGCAAAAATATAAGTCCTAATTTACGTTCAATAGTATTCGAGATATTGCTTTTTAAAAAGCAACATTTCATAAAAATGTTATATGGAACGAACTAAAAGATCAGTAGTTAGTGAATTTACTTTGAAAAATCTATATCTCAAAAACCAGTCGAGTACAGATGTCTATTAGCAGTCAAATTAAAGCTAGTTTAATGGACTATAAAGTAGTTTATGACGTTTATTTACGTAGGAGTAGTAGTTTTCATGAAATATACTCAAATAAATAGATTTACAGTTGTTCGTACAAATTTTCATTTGCCAAATTTATATTCATATATGAATATCATAAAAACTCCTACCCCTACGAAGATAAGTGTCATAAACTACTTTATAGCAAGTTAAATTCCCTTTATTTTGAGTGTTGATAGACATGTGTGCTTCTTATGGGTTTAGAGATATATTTTTTCAAAAATCCAACATTTTATACGAACAACTAGAAACTGTGTTTATTTGTTCAAATATCATAAAAACTGCTACTCCTACAACTATAAACGTTATAAACTATTTTATAGTAAATTTAATTAGCTTTAATTTGATTGCTGGCAGACATCTGTACGTCCAATGGTATCTGAAATAAAGGTTTTCATAAATCAAACCTTTTGTCTGAACTCATATAAATCAATTTATTTTAGCAAATATCATGAAAACTACTATTACTATGAAGATAAAGAACATAAACTACTTTATAGTATAATTATTCAGCTTTAATTTGAGTGCTAAGAGACAGTTGTACGTCCAATGGTTATTGAGATATAGATTTCTCAAAATATAGATATTTCAGTACATTTTTATGAAATGTTGCTTGTTAAAAGGCTATATCTCGAGAACTTTTGGACGTAAATAGCTCTATTATGGCTCATATGTCAGAAAATTTACTCTTCTTTAAATAATGTTCTTTTAGATTTCCTAATGTTGTTGGTAGTTTTTAAGATATAGAGCTTCGCATGAAAAATTACAATTTTTTTTAAAGTTTGGAAACAGCCGCCATTTCATATTCCCTCTACCTATACTTGGCAGAGTCATCAGTTATGATTAGTAATTATACACAGCTTTCATTAGAGTAATAAAAAATTGGGGTGAGAGCCTTTTTTTCTTCCTGGCTCTTGTACTATTTGTCTTCAGCGTTTATTTTCTACATTTACACTTAATATAAACACCAATATTTCACCAATATGGATGTTTTTAAAACTAATAAAGAAATGGCTGACAATAATAATAATGTAATGATAGTTATCAATTAGCTCATCTTGATTCTCTTTCTTATAAGA
>NW_027104672.1:343643-348448 GCF_000696795.3 Halyomorpha halys | reverse complement strand
TTTCGCCAATACTTAACTTATATATATATATATATATAATGTTGTGTAAAACATTTTACTATGTCTAATATTTTAGTTTCTTCCCAATGTCTTTTATCCTTACAGTTTTAGTTCGTCACTTTTTTAAAAACCGTTTTCTAAGTAAAGTACAGAAAGCCAGAATTGATGTAAAATATGATAAAATTAATGATTGATTATTATCAATTAGTATAAAATTGGGGAAATAAAATAATTCCAAACTTGAAAAATACGGTTTACAGTTATTAAATGTTTATAGTTGTGAAATACTGTTCAACCTTAAGAATGTTTATTACGTAATAGAGTTGGTATTTATGATAAGATTTACATTGGAGAAACCTCTAAAAAAAAACTGGATTCGAGAATTTAACAACATAACAGTAACTACAAGAATAATAAAAACATAGAAATAGCAAGACTACGGCTTTTCACTGCTTAATGATATAAAGTAGATTTTGAAAATTAGATAGTGGAAGAAATACAAAAAAAAGAAAAATTAACGATGCCATCTTTATCACTGAAAAAACAAAACTGGTACTTCTTGATATCTAAACTAATTCAAAGAGGCACTACGCAGATATTATAAATAGTGTTAGTATAAAATAAAACTTTTGAATATAAAATAAAAGTGAAATAATATACATTTCATTTAGATAGTAAAAGTGTCTTATAGAGCTTATATGATAATGCTAATCCTCTGATTTTTTATTTATTGTATTTATTAAATCGCTATTTTAAACTAGGAATTAAAATTTAATTTTTCTTTTTCCATGCTAAAAAAGCATACCGCTATTTTGGCGTGACGTCATTTCGACATACGTCGAATTCATTGATTTTTTTTAGTTTTCGTTGTTATTTAAACGATTATCTATTTTGAGTTATATTTCTTGTCGTTCATTTGCAAAAATACTACTACAAATACTTATAGAATAAAAGCTTTTTATACAAATGCCAAAAGATGTCGATACTAGTAACATTTGGTTAAAGCTAATCCAAGATATAAATTGTAAGTTCATGAGAGGTTATGTTTATTTTGAAAGATACTTAAAGTAACTAAAAAGGTAAATATTGTATATATTATTTTACTATTATGTTATTTTATTTATTTATTTTTCATACAGATAGTCTGATTATGTTCACTTATCTATTCTTTTGTTTGTATATATTTTAAGAGAGTTTTTTTTTTTTTTTTTTTTTTTTTTTTTTTTTTTTATTTTTTTTTATTTTAGTATGTATGAGATCATTCATCAATATTACCTATTGCCCAAAACTGCGTGGCAGATTGTAATATCTATCAATAAATAAATCTATCAATTTAAAAAAAAAAAAAAAAAGGTAATGATTTTGCCTCCCAGTTGGAAAACGACATGAAGAAATATTTTCTTGAAATTCTTTTAACAGCAAAGTCTGTAATAATTTTAAAACAGCTTAACAGTGTAAATCTCTAAATGTTTGTTTATGTCTAAATGAAGTCACATATGAAACCATCATTGCGGCTGGCGTTTTCCTTCTGTTGATACACTGATTAAAATCTTAATTTTTAAAATTGGAATTAAAAGTTAATTCTGTATCTATATAAACTAAAACACGTATTAGGTCTCTGAATTGACTGATAATATTAATATTGTTTCAATTTTTTTTTTATGTCAAATAATCTAGTGTCCAGAAAGAGAATGTTGGAATAGGGTGAGAGATGACAAATATGTGGGAAGCTCAGGGAAATTGTAATAGAATAAGGATTAAGGATGAAGTTCAATTCCTTTGAATGAAGTGTGGCAAAGATTGTTGAGATTGTTTGTGGGTTCCTATTATTTATAAAACTGTTTTTAAAAAAGTGACGAAATAAAATAGTACGCCTAAAAGACAGAGAACAAATTAGAATAATGGAAGAAAAAAAGAAATGAATAATTTTATAAAAATGTAGAAGAAAAAGAGGAAAGTATGACAAAAAAAAAAAATGTAGATATAGAAAAAGAAAAATATTAAAAAACTAAAGCAAAAATAAAAATAAACATTTAATACCACTATCTATTTTAATATTTGATCTCCTACAGTATCCTATAGTGATACCCCACTTATTCATGTCGATGAGATCAGTTACTTAGGACTACATCTGGACAAACGACTGAAATGGAATCCTCATAGAAGTCTGAAGAGACAGGAAACTGCTCGTCGATTACGACTTTTACTACATTTACTAAACGAACAGTCTAATCTTCCAATTCTGTGCAAAAGACTGATACGGAGTGGAGCTTTGGGACTCCACTAGACCTTCGAATTCCTCTCGTATCCAATCCTTATCTATCCCTAAAAATCCCCAATGCTTCCTACATTGTCATAAATCAAATCATCCACCAGGACTTCAATGATCCATATTTAGCCGATTTGGCCGGAACCAGATACCAATCCTTCCATGATTAATTTCCTAACTACCCAAACCTACTCTTTTCTAACCTGGCTTTTTAATTACCTATTCATCCTCCTAAGTGTCTAAAAAGAAATTGGCCTCGAGATCTCCGCTAGAAATATTATTGAAATTCTATCAATGGGTAGATTTTCCACATGTTTGTATCATGTCATATTATAAATCATAGCAAATTTGCTGGTTGAATATATTTTTATACAGATGTAAATAACAATAAATAAATTACTAAAAAAAGTTTTTAATCTCTATGGCTTTGTAATATAATATTAAGACGCAATTGTACAACAAGATTTAGTATGCTGTGTGTACAGTTGGGCGCCACTTCTTTTTGAATAAAGTGTTTCTCTCTTGTACAAAATAATGTATGTGAATTCATTAATTAATGATATTTTTAAAATAATATAATAATAATAATATTGTGTAATTATATTTATTGTTGCGTTGTTAAAATTGTAGAGAATAAACCCTGAAGACTGAGTACGATTCAAAACGTCGATTTATTGTACATAAATAAAAGGCGGAGTATATTATAGTTTATCTCTTTGGTATATAAAAATTATGTAGTGATCACCGTGGAAATGTTTTATTTTAATTAAAGGGTATTATAAGGATTTCTCTAAATATAAATCCACGTGGAATTTTTAGTTCTTAAAATGTAATTCCCTCGTCAAAAGTTAATAATACGGTGGAATAAATTAGCAATATAAGGTTAGTGAGACTATGAAAAAAGGCGGACTGAACTTGACTGGGGTATTGCAAAGAAGACGAATGAGGGCTGGAGTTACTTAACCTCTTTGCTGGAACTGGAGGAGGTAACAGGCTGAGGTCATCCCACGCGGGTCTATCCTGCTCTCTACTAACATAATTATTAATTGCTCTATGGTATTATACGCTCTTTTTGAAGATATATTTCAACTTCTTGTCAGAAAAATAGATGAGACCTGCTAAAATTAGATTTTCTAGAGGTAGAAAATTTAATTGAAAATGAAATATAATAACGAGACATTTATGACGTCTCACTAGTTTTAACACAAACCTTCTCAGATTTTTATGAAACTTGACACAACAATAACAATAATCGTATTGTAAAAAATTAATTTCTATAAATTTTTTAGGTTAAAAAACTTTCAAAGAGGAATATAAATTATTCTACGAATAGTTTATATTCCTCATAAATTCAGTAATTTATGAGGAATATAAATTATTCTACGAATAGTTTATATTCCTCATAAATTCAGTAATTTATGAGGAATATAAATTATTCTATAGTTTTCTTCATCGTACAACGTTTCGGACATTGTCATTAAGGTGCATGAATATACCTTAATAATCCTGCAAATAATAATTTATTTTAACAACAATTCTCATCCATGTTATATATGTACGAGTATATTTGTAATTCATATAATTATATTTATCTCATACTTGTCATACTGTCAATTTTACTATGGAAATAATATCATCTATTAAACATGGCTGAAAATTTTTTCAAACTACATTATTAAATTCATTTTCTTTCACTATTGGTGCTTTCTTCTCTCTCTGTAGCACAAATCTTATTATCTCTTTCGACCTTATCAAAATGTTCAATGTCCCACTTTATCTATTGTGTGATTTTTTATGTTTATATGGTTAATCTATTTATAATGTCGGCGTAGTGTGACAATTGAAAAAAATTAAATCTGTATCGCAACAACTCTTGGAGGGTTAGGGGTGCAGTACTTTCTAAGCATGTTCTGTTAGTAGACCAACTGTTGTGCAAGGAGGTGATTTGGTCTGAGTCTTGCTCGATCACCAGATTTTTAAATCAATTAAAGGTACCCAATATATGAGCCTGGGTGAACCACTGAGGGATATTTAACCCAAAGGGCTGACTTACCGCTGCAGTGAAACAGAAAATAATGATCTGCCACAGTTGGCTTCAAACCCGGGTCCTTGGAGTTTATAGCACAGTGCCTTACCAATGAGCTACCCACTCCCAAACTATTCTGTATTATCAATATCAGTCTCTCTTAAAGCAATCGTACTTCTCAATTCTTGATATATTATTTTTGATTCGTTTTAATTAATGGATCACAGAACTAAGGGCCTAATAGGTAAGATCTCTGGTCAAAGCACAAGAGCTCGATGGAAAAAAATTTAATTATTTTACTCAAATTTTATTAGCATAATTACTAGTCAAAATAGTTGAGTCTGCCAAGTACAGTTAAAGGGAATACATAATGGCGGCTGTTTCAAAACGTTAATTAAAATAATTTTTCATTCGGAGCTCCATAACCTTAAAATTACCTACAACACTAGAAAACCTAAGAGTACATCATTTAAAGTAGAGTATATTTGCTAAAATATATATATATATATA
>NW_027104672.1:339715-340823 GCF_000696795.3 Halyomorpha halys | reverse complement strand
AAAAGAATAAAGTTGAGAGAAAAGAGATCAAAATTGTTTAAAAAGTAACTAATAATCTTTCAGTAGATTTTTAAGAAAATTTGCTTTTTAAAAAGCTCTTTAGGACTAATATTTCAGAAAATTTACTCTTCTTTAAATGATCATCTCTTAGATTTTCCATTGTTGTTGTCAATTTTGATTATTAATTATACATAATTTTCATTAAAGTAATCAAAAATTGGGGTGAGGAAACTGCCTTTTTTTTCTTCCCGGCTCTTGTACTAAGACGCATCCACTCAAATAAAGCTTATTTAATGTGCTATAAAGTAGTTTATTTATCTTCGTAGGATTAGTAGTTTTTATATTTGCAAAAATAAATTGATGTCTAGTTGTTCGGATTGCTATTTGCTATTTTATGACCCGAAAAGAGAGCTATTTACTTTCAATAGTCCCCCGAAATATACTTTTTTATATAGCATCATTTCATAAAAAATGTACTTAGATCAGTAGTGGATGATTAATTTTGGGAAATCTAAATCTCAGGAATCAGATGTTTATTAGCACTCAATTAAAAGCTGGTTTAATGGACTATATAGAAGTTTATGACTTTAATCTAGGTAAGAGTAGTAGGTGTTATGCTATTTGACTAAATAAACTCTCAAAATGTTGATTTCTAGTTATTTGAACGAATTATTTGATTAATTAAAATATATCTGAGAAACCATCAGACTTAGAGATGACTGCATGCACTCAAATTAAAACTAATTTAATGTACTATAAAGCAGGTTATGAAATTTATCTTCGAAGGGGTAGTAGTTTTTATGTTATTTGCTAAAATATATAGATGTCTAGTTGTTCGGACGCTATTTGCTATTTTATGATACCTAAAAGAGCTATTTACGTTCAATTGTTCTCTAATTACACTTTTTATACAGAAAAATTTCAAAAAATGTACTAACAATCAGTAATGATTGAATTAATTTTGGGAAATATTTTTTTTTTTTAATATTTATTTATTGCTATTTACAACTGTATATTATAATACATTTAGTAAATCTGATCTAAGTTAAATTGGAGTGTTACAGGCGTGTAGAGAAACTACCCATTGGTAGCACTCTAATGACATTTT
>NW_027104672.1:336232-337926 GCF_000696795.3 Halyomorpha halys | reverse complement strand
GATCCCTAATAGAGCTATTTACGTTCAATAGTTCCCGAAATACAGTTTTTTAAGAAGCAGCATTTCCTGAAATAATGAATATAATGAAAATAAGTGGTTAGTGAATTTATTGTGGGGAATCATTATTTAAGGAACCATGTTATACACAGATCTGCCAAGTATAGGAAGATATAATACAAAATGGCGGCTGCCTCAAAAGTTAAAAAAAATTTTCATTCGGACCTCTGTATCTTTAAAACTACCAGCAACAATAGAAAACCAAAGGGAACCACATTTAAAGAAAAGGAAATTTCCAAAAATATTAGCCCTAAAAGAGCTATTTATGTTCAATATTTCCCGAGGTATAGCTTTTTAAAACCAACATTCCATTAAAAAGGCACTGACAAATGTAAGACGTAAGACAATTACACTCAATTTAAAGCTGTTTTAGTGTGCTATAAAGTTGTTTATGACGTTTATCTTTGTAGGAGTAGTAGGTGATATGATATTTGACTGAATAAATTCTCAAAATGATGATCTCTAGTTATTCGGACGAATTATTTGATTAATAAGAAATATATATAAAGAACCATTAGACGTACAGATAGTACAAGAGCCCAGGAGGAGAAAAAAGGCAGTTATCTCACCCCAATGTTTGATTACTTCAATGAAAACTATGTATAATTAATAGTCAAAATTGATGAGTCTGCCAAGTATAGGTAGGAGGAATAAAAAATGGCGGCTGTTTCAAAGCGATAAAAAATAATAATTTTTCATTCGAAGCTCTATATCTTAAAAAGTAGGAACAACATAAGAAAACCTAAGAGAACGCCATTTAAAGAATAGTAAATTTGCTAAAATAAGAGCCCTAATAGAGTTATTTACGTTAAATATTTTTCGAGATATAGCTTTTACAAAAGCAACGTTTCAGAAAAATGTATGTATGGGACGTACTGAAAGATCAGAATTAAGTGAATTTATTTTGAAAAATTTATATCTCAAAAACCATTTGACGTACAGATGTCTATTAGCACTCAAATTAAATCTAGTTTAATTAGCTATAAAGCAGTTTATAATGTTTATCTTCGTAGGACTAATAGTTTACATGAAATTTGCTAAAATAAATTGATTAATAGTTGTTCGGACAAATTTTCATTTGCCAAATTTATATTCATATGTGAATATCATAAAAACTACTACCCCTACGGAGATAAGTGTCATAAACTACTTTATAGTAAGTTAAATTTCCTTTATTTTTAGTGTTGGTTTACATATGTGTGTCTTATGGATCTAGAGATATATTTTTTCAAAAATCCAACATTTTATATGAACAAGTAGAAATTAACATTTTGTGAGTTTATTTTGTCAAATATCATAAAAGATAAACATTATTAACTTTTTTGTATTAATTTTAACTAGCTTTAATTTGAGCGCTCAGTGAGACATCAGTACGTCAATGGTTTTTGAAATGAAATCTAACTTATTGTTGGAACAACTATAAATCAATTTATTTTAGCAAATATCATGAAAACTACTATTCCTACGAAGGTAAAGGTCATAAACTTTTTTATAGCATATTAAACCAGCTTTAATTTGAGTACTCATAGACATCTGTACGTCACATAGTTCCTGAGATATAGATTTCTCAAAATAAATTAAATAACTAATAATCGATTTATTTTTTATTATTATAGTTGTTTGAGAGTGGTTTAGTT
>NW_027104672.1:328027-333877 GCF_000696795.3 Halyomorpha halys | reverse complement strand
TGACCTTATATTGTAAACTGTTTTTAGAGTTCTACTACTGGGTAGTTTCTCTACATCCTGTATCATATCATTATGATTAAATTTACTTGTTGTATTTTTTATACAGTTGTAAATATCAATAAATAAATAAAAAAAAAGAAGCAATTCATGATTTTGTTGATAAATGTACCTGCTGTAAATGTTTAATTTTTCTTTTTTATGGTTTGTTATTTTTCAAATATAAATTAAAGATTTTGACTAACAAGTTATTTATAGCCCAAAGTTGTTTAGAATATAATTTCCAGATCCCCATTTCTGCAAAGCGCCAGAGGCTGCCCAGATGGGATCATTTCGTAAATGGCCTGAGGCACTGGACATGACCAAAATAACTGCAAGATCAGCGAGCCGTGTACAAACCTAATTCCAACGTGACGTCAGTTACGAATCAGCATTATAATGAATACCAATCGATATTATCGATAATATAATAGATCGATCTTTCATTGCAGACAACCTTAGGTCATTGATACGTACCAGCATTCTCGATTGATCGTTCACATTTTTTAAATTTCTTCTTTTTTCTTTAAATTTCTGTGGCTTGGGGACATCTTTCAAATTTCTTAATACAAAATACCAATTGATATCAGATCGATCTATCATTGTAGACTAACCTTGATACGTACAGTAATTAAATACAGCAAACAGCAGCTGTCACCATAGAGAAATTAAAAACAGGAATCACATATTATACTACAACCAACTGTAAGGGCATTCATGATCTTTATTTTAACAGGTTCAAGTGTGTTAAATGGAAAAACTTATGTTAAATGAAGAAATATTTCCTTCTATTAGCATGTTAAAGCGTATAAACCATATAACATAGCTGAGGGTCTGTTAAATGGATAACGACGTCACACAACAGACCAGCTGGGCTCGTCACCATTTTGTTCGTTGTCGTGTTAGGTTACTTGCTCGTAGTTCATGTTTTGATTGTATTGGTATTGTTTTGGATGGTTTTAAAAGTTACAAAGCAATGGATGACAGTAATAATAATGTAATGAAAGTTGACAATTAGACCATCTTGAATCTCTTCGTCACAAGATAGAAGAACAACAAGATACTCAATGGCAAAACTTTCACATAACTTGTGATGTTAGCATCTTGTAATGAATTACTTTAATCAAAACTTAGATGTAAACAATAACATGAAGTTTTGGAAAGGAAAGGTTATGAAACAAGTTGCTCAGAAAATACGTTAGGAGCTCTGATGTATTTAACATTTAACATGACTTTAAATAGGGCTGCTAACAATCCTATATATATATTTTTTTTTTCGGTTATAGATTTATCTATTGATAGATATTACAAACTGCCACACAGTTGTGGGCAATAAGTAATAGTGATGAATGATCTCATATATACTAAAATAAAAAAAAAAAAAATAAAAAACTCTCTTAAAATATATACAAACAAAAGAATAGACAAGATGAACATAATCAAACTATCTGTATGAAAAATAAATAAATAAAATAATATATACAATATTTACACAATCGACATGAGGATCCCTGAGCCCACTCTATCCCCCACGTGTGAGGGGTAGAGCAGAGCTCAAGAGATCCCAGCGCATCCCTCTCGCTGCATCACTGATAACAATCCTATATTAATAACATTTAATACAACATCATGAATACCCTTTATAAAGGTAATTCTGATAATATGACAGTACAGTCACGACAGTAGACTTCATAGTGTGCACGATGGTAGTTGTTGTGACATAGTCACTAGCACTAAGGCAGTTGGGCCCTTTGCTAAGCAGTCATGGGTTCTTAAGAACTGTTGGGGAAAAAAATAGTTCATAAAACGAACGAACGAACGAAATGAGCCAGAGAATACCGAATGAGAGAATACCCTCTTAGTTTTCGTCCCCGTTATTATTTAATAGTTAGTAAAAATAACCGATATGAAAACAAAGCATTGTGTATTGAATTAAGTCGAAAATTCTTCGAGTTCGAAATATATTATTTTTATAATTGGTTATTTCAAAGACTATTATGCAATTCTAAGAAAATTGTTATTTACTAACATTATTTTAAATAAATACGAAAATGAAACAAAAATAATTGACTAGCAGTTTAACTATTAGCAATTTCACAATTTACAAATAGGAGAAGTAAAAACAACAAGACAGCTTCTAATTGTGGTTGTTGTTGGTAAACAAAACAGAAAATTACCTCCACAGTATACGAACACAGTTTTAACGAAAAACAACATTTGTTTTTGAAGGACTGTTATCAAACGTTTGTCGTTCTTAATCCCACTCTACTAAGCAGTCAGTTGGACCCTTTGCATTGCACTGCACTCAGAGGGTCTTATATACCTAAGGGAGGTGTCCTGCAGGACATTATGACACTGTAATAAGTTGAGCTCCTTAAAGCCACCCAATGGGAGCAGTTCTTGGAAGTAGTTGTTAGAATTTTAAAAGGAACCTGTTATGGACGGCCTATATTCTCGATTTGTACTAAGAGCTGGGGGAAAATTTAGAAAGGATTTATTTAGGCAAGGAAAGATGTCTTCTAAGAACTATTCTAATGCCAAAAAAGATTAGGCCAATACTCCCAGGGATTGGACGAATCTCGTGAAACTGGTCTGAGAGTGGTACCTCTTGGAACTGTTTCAAGATGTTCAGACGTGGGTAGTTTTATGTTGGATCTACATATTTGCCAGTAGTAGAGACAAAGGAAGTAACAAACGTTGGTTTATTACTCATCTAATATAACACAAATATTTATTTATAAAGATATTATATTTATAAGATAATTAAAGTAACAAGAATCTGGAATGAAAGTTGAATTTGTATTTCATGAAGGTAAGAAAATCCGCTAAAAATAACAGTTTAGAATATACCATAGTTGACACTTCTAAAACACCTCAAATTCAATTTACTCCAATATATTCCGAAATTTGAACGGTCGTAAGCTACAAAAAAGAACGTTAAAAATGCAAAAATAATTCTAATTCTAAATAAGGAAATTCTTAATTAAGAGCAGAGTGGCGCAGTGGAAGCGTGCTGGGCCCATAACCCAGAGGTCCGTGGATCGAAACCACGCTCTGCTAAGATTTATTTTTTTCTAGAAATATAATTTAATATGGATTATAATACATTAGAACTATTTAATGTAAATATTTTTATAAAAACAGAACTACAATTAATATAATATTGAAATATATATTAACATACGAAGATTTATAGTACATAATAGTTACAAATAGAAAATAAATATTTTTTATTTATTTAGTGTAATTTACAACTGTTAAAAATAATACAATAAGTAAATATGTGGTATGTTTCATATACACTTGAAAACCTTGGGAAGCAAACACCCATTGGGAGTACTTCAAGCATTAATTTAAATTAGAAGGTCCCGTGGCCATCTTCTTTTCAGGCGCCTATGAGGATTGTCAGGAACGGAAGAGGACATAAGATTGGAAACTAGGGGGTTTGAGTAGTTAGAGAGTTTATAATGGAAGGAGTGATATCTGGTTCGGGCTAGATCGGTTACATAGGGAACATTAAGGTCTTTATGTATGATTTTGGGAAATCAAAATCTCTGGAACAATTCGACGTGAAGATGTTAGCACTCAACTTAAAGCTAGTTTAATGACCTATAAAGGAGTTTATAACGTTTACTTAGTAGAATTGGTAGCTTTCGAGATATTTACCAAAATTAATTGGTAATAATAATCGAAAAATGTCGATTTTTAGTTGTTCGGACAAAACGTTTGGTTTATGAAAAATTATACCTCAGGAATCATTAGACGTACAAATGTTTGCCAGCAATCAAATCAAAGATTATTTAGTGTACATTAGAGTACTTTATAACGTTTATTTTCGTACGGGTAGTAGTTTTTTTATTTTTATGAAATTTGATCAGAACAGCTATAAATCAATTTATTTTAGTAAATATCATGAAACATTTATGATATTTAAAATACATAAACTAATGTATAGTCCATTAAACTAGCTTTAATTTGAGTGCTAATAGACATATATTGGTTTATAGAGATATAGATTTTACAAAATAAAGATATTTCAGTACATTTTTATGAAATGTTGCTTGTTAAAAGGCTATATCTCGAGAACTATCGAATTTTATGGCTCATATTTCAGGAAATTTACTCTTCTTTAAATAATGTTCTAATGTTGTTGGTAGTTTTTAGCTTCAAATGAAAAATTACAATTTTTTTAAGGTTTTGAAACAGCCCCCATTTTCTATTCCCCCTACCTATACTTGGCAGACTCATCAGTTTTGACTAGTAATTATACATAGTTTTCATTAAAGTAATAAAAAATTGGGGTGAGAGCCTTTTTTTCTTCCTGGCTTTTGTACTATTTATCTTCAAAATTTATTTTCTACTATTACACTTAATATAAACACCAATATTTCTGTTTTCTTTACAAAAAATACGAACTTTTCAGAGTCCTCCGCCTTCATGGTTTATTTTCTACAATTACAATTAAAATAAACTGCAATATTTCCTTTTTCTTTGTATGAAAAACTGATTTTGTACAGAATGTACAGAAAGATCAGTAGCTTTCTGTACATTCTGTACAACATTTTTATGAAATGTAGCTTTTAAAAAAGTTATATCTCGAGAACTATTGAACGTAAATAGCTCCATTATGGCTCATATGTTAGTTGATGTACTCTATTTTAAATTATGTTGTCTTAGGTTTTCTAGCGCTTTTGGTAGTTTTAAAGATATAGAGCTCAGAATGAAAAATTAATTTTTTAACGTTTTGAAACAGCCGCCATTTTTTATTCACCCTACCTATACTTGACAGACTAATAGATTTAGACTGGTAATTATACACAGTTTTCATTAAAGTAATAAAAAATTGGGGTGAAATAACTGACTTTTTTCCCCTCTAGTGCTCTTGTACTGTCAGGAGTCGTCTGCGAAGTAGGATTTCTTTAGGAAGATATGAACAGTTTATGACTGATGTTGATATGAACTAACCTACTTAAAGAAATAGACTTTTAAGAAGCAATTGGGACTGCTTTACAAACTCCGTAAATTCTTACCTCCTACATATTTTCTCATCATCCGTTCCTTTCTTATTAATAGATTATTCCAAGTAAACCACAATGGTTTCGTATTTTCAATCCGCTAGTGTTCCTCAAGGTAGTATTCTCGGTCCCATTCTCTACACCGTCTATACAGCTAACATCCCAACTACCCCTTACACTATCCTTACCACGTATGCTGATGACACATGTGTGCTCGCAGTTAGTAATAACCCTTTGATTGCATCTCAAACTCTCCAGTCCTATATCACAATCCTCGAAGAATGGTGTTGGAGGATAAAAAAAAATCCCAACAAATCTCATCAAATCACATTTACTCTTCGTCGTAAACCTGCCGACTGCCCTACAGTATACTTTAATAATGTGGCTCTTACCCCTGTAGAACAGATTCGTTATCTTGGACTACATGTTGACAAACGACTAACCTGGAATCCTCACACAAGACTGGAAACTGCACGCAGATTCATACAATAATAAGGCCCATCTGGACGTACGGAGTTGAGCTTTGGGGCTCCACTAAACCACTAAATCCAAAATCCTTCGTAAAATCCTCATTGCTCCTTATTTTGTTACTAATAAAACCATCCATAAAGACCTAAATGTTTGTTTATGTAACCGATCTAGCCCGAACCCGATATTATTCCTTCCGTAATAAACTCCCTAACCACCCAAACTTACTAGTTTCTAACCTTGCTTTCTCTTCCATTCCTGGCAATCCTCCGAGGCGTCTGAAAAGAAGATGGCCTCGTGACCTTATATTGTAAACTGTTTTTAGAGTTCT
>NW_027104672.1:327422-327977 GCF_000696795.3 Halyomorpha halys | reverse complement strand
CCCCCCTCCTAACCACATCGGCCCTTTCTCCAACCTTTCTTAATTAAACAATGAGCCGGAGCGGACGGTCACCTCGAACATGAATGGCGGTAATTATTATTGGCGGACTTTTGAATGGCATTCGATAAGAGAAGGTGGAGCAGGCCATGGGCGATGGGGTCCCATTGTTTGTGGAGTACGTTCACAGTTCACAGTGTGTTTCCCAAGTGTGCCTCGTTCACCTTCACTTTTATCGATCTGGTCTTTAACGCCGCCACATTTCGCCGAACTAATGCCAAGAGAAAGCTATCGCGAACTATTCCAATCGCGAAAATTTTGAAAGTCTTGTAAACGAGGCCGTGATTTACCGCTTGCTATCTGAAACTTCTTTTGGCCGTTTAAATAAAAATAGTTTTTCTGCTTTTTCCTGTTTAAACCAATTTCTGTTCTTTTTTTCCTGTCATAAAAATATTATTTATGATAATTTTTGTCAGGAGGCCGGAATAATGAATACTTTATCAAGTAGAGTGTAAATTATAAGGATACAATATTTACACAATCGACATGAGGATCCCT
>NW_027104672.1:326683-327372 GCF_000696795.3 Halyomorpha halys | reverse complement strand
TTAAAACAGACATGCATCTTTTCATTCCAAACTCATGAAAAGACGCATAACTGTTTTGGGCCAAATCTGCAACGAATGGGATGTTAAGGTCTTTGTGAATGAGTTTATTTGTAACGTAATAAGGAACATCAAGGATTGAAAGTAAATATTTAAAACCCAATTAAACAAACTATTACTGTATCATTTTTTGTCAACAGGTCCTCCTATATTTATTTTACAAGTCAAACTGATACGTCAAATAAGTTAAGGTTCAGAAAAATAGATCCACTAATCTTGTCTATTTCTTTGTTTTTCTGTAAACTGAACTACTGCTTTGACTATTATTTCTCTGGTTGGATCTCACATCGCTGTCTAATAGTGAATTTGCTTAGCGGGTACTGGGGAGGATCTGAGAGGGGGGATTCTGGAGAGTGAATTTGTCGATCAAATGAAATAAAGATTGTGAAATGGAAGGACCTAGAAAGGGAAAGGAAAAAGGAATGAATTGAAATATTTCTATTTAGTGTTTAGACTGGAATTAAGGGAAACTGTGGGGAAGAAAACTTTTTTTTTTCTTTTTTATTACATCATGTAATTTATATATGTCCGGTCACAGATTCATCAGTATCTGTAATGTAGCAACCCCCCGATGTTTTTGGGCAGCATGAATGAATAAAGCCTCTCTCTCTCTCTCTCTCTCTCTCTCTCTC
>NW_027104672.1:310278-325712 GCF_000696795.3 Halyomorpha halys | reverse complement strand
TATACAAATACTAAATTTGTAGTATAAATTACAAATACTTTCTCTTACAGTCAGATAGATATTAGGAACGTTTCTGAAAATAATTTTAAATTTTATAGTAAACTGCTCGTAGATTCCGATTGCTACAACACTTACTTGACAAACGCTCTAAACTTCTCATTCACTACAAAGAATTAGTAAACACTACGATAATCAGATCACTTTGGACATATGGAGTTGAGCTCTGGGGCTCCACCAAACCATCACATTTCTCCCGCATCCAATCCTCACAATCCAAAATCCTACGTAAAATCCTTTATGCACCTTATTACGTTACAAATAAACTCATCCACAAAGACCTTAAAACAGACATGCATCTTTTCATTCCAAACTCCTTACCCATCCTAACCCATTAATTCTAAATCTTTCATCCTTAACAATCCCTGATAATCCTCCGAGGCGTCTGAAAAGAAGATGGCCACGGGACCTTCTAATTTAAATTAATGCTTGAAGTACTCCCAATGGGTGGTTCCTTCCCAAGATGTTCAAGTGTAAATGAAACATACAGCATATTTACTTATTGTATTTATTACTTGTACAGTTGTAAATTACATTAAATAAATAAATAAAAAAAATTTATAGTCCATGGCTGACATGAAATCCTCATACAAGACTGAAAAGACAGGAAACTGCTCCTAGATTCCGACTATTACAACATTTACTAGACAATCGGTCCAAACTTCCAATCCATTACAAAAGGCTGATCTACATGATTGTTTTAAGGTCTATCTGGACATACGGAGTTGAGCTATGGGGTTCCACTAAACCATCTAATTCCTCCCCGAATCCAATCCTTAAGGTCCAAAATCCTTAATGCTCCTTGCTTTGTCACAAATCAAGCCATCCATCAGGACGTCAATGTCCCGATTTGGCCAGAACCAGATACAAATCCTTCCATGATAAACTTCCCAATCACCCAAACCAACTCGTTTCTAACCTGGCTTCTCCATCATTACCTATCATTCTTTTGATGCACCTCGGAGGATTGCCAGGAATGGAAGAGGAAGCAAGGTTGGAAACTAGTTGATTCGGGTGGTTCGAGAGTTTACTATGGAAAGATTGGTATGTGGTTCGGGCTAGTAGAATTACGTATGGAATATGAATGCCTATATGTATGATTTTATTTGTGACAAAGTAAGGAGCATTGAGGATTTCACGAAGAATTTTGGATTGTAAGGATTGGATACAAGATGAATTCGAGGGTTTAGTTGAGCCCCAAAGCTCAACTCCGTATGCCCAGGTAGTCCTTATTATAGTCTTGTAGATCAGTCTTTTGTAATGAATTGGAAGTTTAGACCGTTTGTCTAGTAATTGTTGGAATCGACGTGCAGTTTCCTGTCTTGTTTGTCCATTTGCAGCTAGGTAGGTCTGTTCGACAGAGGTAAGAGCAACATTATTAAAGAAAACTGAAACCCAGTCGGTATGTTTACGACTGAGGATAAAAGTGATTTGATAGGATTTATTAAATATTTTATTTTTTATTGGAATAATAAAATCTAAACATCACAATGTATACATATGAAACACTAGGCTTTGTTTACTATTAGATCGTAATTAATTTTTTTATGTTATGAAATATATATTATTTGTTTTTTTCTGCCTTTGAAATAATTGTAACTTCTCCATAAAGTTTTATGGACGAAAGTTCAGCAAAGTAAAGTTTAATATGTTATTTCGAATTCAATACTTTCTCATGATTTTGAACAATCATACCATTAGTTATTTTGGATAATGTCTTAATTAATTTCGTCACAGTTTTGAGTACTTAGTGAACGCCGGTTCACGATGTAATTTACATAGATAATCTTAGCCTTGCATTGATTTAGTAAACCAGTTCTGTTGCAGTGCTATGAGGCAATGTTTTTCAAAGAGCTAACAATAAGTTAAATTGTGTAACTTAGAACAGAATGATATAGTCGTTCCAGAACGACATACCAACATCTTGTCTAATGGTCGAGCTTATCTTCTTAAGGCATTTTGTTAGTCAGGATTTTATAAATATTTTATCTCGATCCCTAAGCTCCTAATACAGTATTACAGAAAAATGTTAATCTTCTCTTCAAATTATGGAATTCACATAAAACACTGGTGAAAATTTTGTTGAACGTAAAAACAAGGTGGTTATTATTACTAAACAATATTATGCTGACTATCTGGAATTGTAAGGATATTCTGTTTCGATTACAATCCAATTCGGTTGGTAGCCGATAATACCAGTTCAAAACTTTGAACAGTATGTATTTAGGTTATATTTCATCAGGTTGCTTGGGTATTTTTTTTCCACAGAATTCCTTATAAACCAGAAAATAAAAATTGTGATTGAAATAGCTGTTTTTAAAGCATATTGTAAAAATTAAACTAAAAATTTGTTATATGGTAAATATTTACTTTCACTCCTCGAAAAAAGGCCAGAACAACTACTTCTCGACCATACTGTACAAACCTATAAACATGAATTACCGGCCCATTCAAAAGTGAATTTTTCTCTCTTGGGGGAAATCCAACAGGGGAATGGACGTAACAACATAACAAAAAAAAGTTCTTATTTGAAAACAATTTAAAGGATTCTAGAGGAAACAGTCTAATCAAGTCGATCCAATAAATTCAGGAAAATATTCTGATTTATAACCAAAGACTATATAAAGATTATTGACGTGGTAAAATGTCAAACCTTAGAATTATACCTATAGGGAAATAAGGACCCTAATAGATATAGAAAAAATTATCCTTTTTTTCTATATCTATTAAGGTCCTGTATATATCTATTAAGATGTATTTTTGATATAGAGATTAGATGTAATTTGTCAATTAAGGAATTTTATAATCACTTCTCTCCTCTTTTCCTCCAAAAAACTGTAGAGACGTCCTTTAATATATAATATAGATAATACGTATACAAGTTTTTTTTTGAAAATTGAATTCAAAATTTAAAACTTAAAATGCATATCATCATAAAATTTAAAATAAATGCTTCATTTATAGAGTCGAATGACATTATAAATACATAATATCTAATATTTTTATTTTATAATATCTGAAATCTTTTTATTTTGTAATATGAATTCTAATATTAAATATCTGATACTGAAGATTGTAGTACAAGAGCCGGGAAGAAAAAAAGGCACTTATCTCACCCCAATTTTGGATTACTTTAATGAAAACTATGTATAATTACTAGTCAAAATTGAGGAGTCTGCCAAGTATAGGTAGGGTGAATAAAAAATGGCGGCTGTTTCAAAGCGATAAAATTTTTTTTTTCATTCGGAGCTCTATATCTTTAAAACTACCAACAAAAATAGAAAATCTAAGGGAACATTATTTAAAGAAGAGTAAATTTGCTAAAATATGAGCCCTAATAGAGTTATTTACACTAAATAGTTTTCGAGATATAGCTTTTTAAAAGCAAATTTTCTTGCTTGTTTCTCCTCTTGGGCCCTTGTACTATTGTCAGACAGTAGAGTTTTATAGTATAAAAAAAGTATTAAATATCGATATTTATAATTTCCAAGAAGTAAACCTTGTAGGGACTGCTTCCGAAAAATTACTTATCGGTGGACAGTCTGGTCAAAAAGTAATTTTTCAGACCTTTTTTGAGGATTACCATTCGTCTATGTACATAGTTGTTCATTGTATTTAATCATCAGTTTTGATTATTCATTCACTACATTGAACTATCAGCGAGATAATCTTGACTATTAAGGTGTAGACAAGCACTTTCATAGTACTATCATAACAGAAAACTGTTACCGTGTGATTAGACCTTAATTATATTATACACAATGACTTTTGGAGGAAGTTAGAAAATGTATTGATTCTCTACATAAACTTATGTTAATCTTAATAAGTTTAGTATTCACAATAGGGCATTGCGTAAGAATAAAATTCAACTATGAACAAACTTATGAATTGCATTTGAAATGTAAAAACTATTTATCGAAAGCAAATATTGATCGAATCTGTCCTGAAACCTTCGAATATAATTATTTTCTCATTCAACATTATAAAAATGATATTCAATTTTATAATTTATGTTAATTATGAATTTTGGTTCGATTAAGTTCTTTGAACTTGGAAATCAAGGAAAAAATAATTTTTAGGTTAGTTTGTTATCAGCATGTTTTGATTGAAATATGTTACGTAAAATTGCCCAGAAGCCAACAGATTAATGTAAATCTCCATAAATCCTATAAAAATTTATCTTTCGTCACAAAAATACTCGGTAGTTCGTGAACAGAATTATTTTCTTAATCGAGAAGGAGGAGACAGCTTCGTCTTGTAAGATCACAGGTTTTTATCTTAGTTATTGTAAATCTAAATGAATGTTAAATCTAAAATTTCTATGAACTCAATTGCCTTATAGTTATGGTAAACTCTAAAGATATATTAAAAAGAGAATACATTATATATTATATACTTCTAACTCGTAAAGACTTCTTTTAGTATTGCAGTTATTTTATTTTTCTAGCAGTTATTCGATTATTACATTATTATAATTCGATTATTACATAAAAGCGTTTATGCGTTAAGATTGCTTTCAAATGTAGTACGAAAAAAAAAAATTGTTTTTTTGATTTACAACTTATTGCTTACCCGAATCAATACGTTAGGATGTAAAGCTCAAATATAAAAAATAATTCGTAACTGTATTGAATTAATTACCTATTTAGTCAGAGTTTTAGAACCGTCAGAAATAATTTTCCATGTTAAGTGTTATAAAAATTAATTTTTAAAATTATTTGCTGATGGTTACATTAAAAATAAAGTATGTATGTAATTGATAAATATATCAATGAAATTAGATTAATAAAAATGAAAATAAAAACAAACAAAAACTGGAAACCAATAGAAAACATGTCACAATTTATAAAAACGTTACGAATATAAACTGCACAGCATTGGCTAACTATAGCAGAACTCTAAACCATAAATTTTACTTTAAAAAACCCACCATAATAGATATGACGAAAACAAAAATACCGACGAAAAAACTTAAATATACAGACATAATACATAGGTTGGACATATAAGTAGAGACATAAAATATCAGTAAAAACATTTAAAAGTAAACTCCTCCTATTTAAAACAATAATATTCAACCTAAAAAGTTAAATTTATTGAATATAGACATACTAATAGCATATTGATGTGTCCAAAGAGGTAATACCTTGAATACCTTAACATTGATTTGTGCTAAAGGACAGATGAATGTATCGATAGTGAACGATATTGTTTAAATAATGGTGTATTGTAATTTTCAATTATATAACTATGAAGACAAAATTTCGAAAAAGAAATGGATATATTTAACAATACGGTAAAATTGAGTGTATGTTTTAATTATATGCATGAATTGTTGATAAATGTTACTAGAAGATCGGGAAACCTGAAACGTTGTACATGAAAACGTAATGATAATATTATATTATTTTTCACTTTAACATGTTAATAGAAAAAGAACAAACAGCTTTTCATGAAATACAATTACAATTAAAACAGATATCAAAGTACAAAAGAAATAATCAACAAATAATAGAGCGAAACAAGATATTTTATGCGATTAAAATAAGACAGTGAATGTGAAGTGTACAGAATACATTTTCAACAATAAAACAAAATGGCAGAGTTGATAACCGATAAAGTTAATCTCTCTTCCTATCTTTATCTCTTAATACTGTAAAGTCTTATTTTTTTTTTATTTTACAAACTCTAATAAATCTTTATAAAATTTTATTATCAATCTTTGTTTGATTTTTAGACAAGTCCCTTGTTTTAATGTTGTCAATTTGCCTGCAGTCTAATGTTAAGAATTTAGTTCGATTTGTAGGTAATATTCATTATAAATTTATGGTTAAGGTATAGATATAGAATATTTATATATTCACCCGAACCAGCCTTCTCCAAGCCTATTGCTTTCTAGTTTGCTGCATGTAGTCGATGTAGCTCTTTGGCATCTTTGTCGATTCTGTATATTTATCTGGTTTGTGGTCTCTTGCCTACTATGCTGGCATCCATTGTTGTGCAGAGACGTGCAAACCATATATTATTAATTAATTATTTTTTAGAACATAGTATATATTTGTTTTCATGTTTTTCCTCAGTCATTATTGCCGCTCGCCTGATTAATTGTTTATCTATATTAACGATTTGACGTTTGAAATGGTTCCAATAGTAGTTTAATATTCTGTCACTACTGTCCAAAAGGTTTCTATTTTATTGTTATGAATTGCAATGTTCATATCTTATTGTAAGGTTTTCGGGATGTTCTATGGTAAAGTTAATTCTTTTATGTGCATTATTTAATAATTCTTAAAAGTTCTTCATACATATTATTTTTCCGTTATACTTAATGTCAATGTATTTTGCAACGTATAATGGTTTTTCTTCCATTTTTTAAATTGGAGTGCCAAAATAGACCTTGTAGATCTTTGTCCATCTGAACCAGCCTTCTCCACGCTTGCCTGTTTTCCAGTTAGCTACATGCAGCTCTTTCGCATCTTTGTCCATCTGGTTTTTGGCCTCCCACGAGGTCTCTTGCCAACTCAATTGACATTTAGTGTTGTGTAGAGGCGTCCGGATGGATTGCTTCGAGCCACATATCCCGCCCATCTTAACCGCCTTGCCTTCATATTATGAAATATTGACTGACCAGTCTCTGCAAGCATTTTACTGTTAGTTTTTCTCCTCCAAGTGTTATGGCTCTAATCGTATATCGCTTCTGTAATTGTATATATAAAAGCTGGCTTTATCATGTCGTTTTACATATTTTTTGGGATTTCAGTATTTTTGACAAATATAAAGTTCTGTTCCCACTCGTTGGTACGCTGGACTATCTCATGAGGTTATTGTGGAGCCGAGGTATTTGAAACTGTATAATTTTGGAAACGATTTGCCATCAACATAGACCATGTTGTTAAAGTGGATTTTTCGGCTTACAGTCATGTACTCTGTTTTAGCTTTATTTACTTACCAGCTGATTTCCTGATTTACTTCTCTTAGTAGAGTCTTTCCATGTCATCTTACTTCCTAGGATCGCAATGTCCTTCGCGTATATATATAAACTTTCCTGTAGATCAAGAGTTGCTATGAATCCAAATTATAATTATTCAGTAACTCTTATTCAAATTTTCTAAAAAAAAAATATTAATAATAATAAATAAATAAAATATAAAGTTCTGCAGAAATGCCTTGCAACTTAGTTAGATTTTAATATAGTTAAATATTTTTATTTAAAGTGCTGCGTGCTATGTAACTAAATAGTCCGGCTGTATCATCAAATAATCCCTAGATACCATATCTAATATGCTGGCTTAAATACTGATATATAGGAGAGATAAATTGGATATAAAAGCCGAGATGCGTATCTATAATCGAATGAATCTTTCCATTGACTCAGGTGAAGTATCTTTTGAACTGATAAATTGTAGATTCTTTATTAATTTACCACAAGTTCACTATTGCAGCATCAAAAGGTTGAAGGACTCACATCGCAGGAATGAGAGTAACTTCGGCTGTTTGGTTCCGGCAGTGTCTTCTCCTGGTAAGTATTTTGATTTTATTTTAATATAGTTCCAAACTTGTATCCAACCTGGTTCAATGAGTAAAAAAAAAAATCATTTTTGAACGAATAATATTGCATTATTGACAATGGTCGTCATATATGGTTCTATTTACCAAACTATGGAAAATTCGAGCGTGCCTGACCGCGTAGATGTGTTATTTGAATTGGCTGTTTTGAAGTTGAGGCCTACTCGTGACGTATTCGCACGTTTGTTTTCAGTTAATATTGTTTTAGAAATGCTATGAGATAAATATTTGCACTCTGGATTTTAATTAATTAAAGAATTTCTTCAGCCTTTGGATTCGATAATTAACTCTTGTGTTATACTTTTATATTTTAAAATTCTATGGATTAAGTGTAAATACTTTGTTTCGAATCTTGTTGATGAACTTTAGAAATTTATTTTTATTTAACATAGCACAAATTTATGAAGACATTATTTGTCTAGGTAATTAAATAAAATGATTTCTGCTAAAAATTTTAGAAAGAAGGTAAATTCAACCAGTAAGGTATGTTGTTTGTCTTTTGGGCACGAATTAAAAGGCGCTTGTTCTGCATCCACGAGTTTGTGTTCAGTTAAACAAATATTAGTGCTCGTTTTATTTTAATAGATTAAAAGAAGTCCCCAACATTAGATTCAATAATTAACTATAGTTTAAGATTGTATATTTTTAAATTCTATTGGTTCCGTGCAAATACTTCGTTTCAAATTTTGTCAATTAACTTTTGTGGTTTATTTCTTTCACTTACCTATACAAGGAACATATACTAAGGGTATAGCGTATAGCGATCGTGAGAAACTTTGAGTTTTCAACGGAAATACATGTTTAGGTCCCCTGAGTCAACAATGAGTCAAAAATTCTCAAAAACGAAAAGTCGTACGAAACTTAAGTTTCATTGTTTAAATAAATAAATTTTAGTCTCAAAACACTTTTTTATTTCTTCGTAAGTCCATTATAACCTTCCAAAACTTCATATAATTGTCTACTTCGAAGTTTTGATTAAAGCAATTTATTACATGTCTAAATTGAGTGAAAAGTGGAAGTTCTGTTAAAGTTTGGCTATTGAGTTCCTTATTGATCATCTAACTTGTGAGGAAGAGAATCAAGATGACCTAATTGACAAGTGTCATTACATCATTATTATTGTCATGTATTACTTTATTAGTAATAAAAATATTCAAAACTATACTAACACAATCAAAACACAAACTACGTGGCCTCATTCTCCATTTAACAGACCTAGTAACAGACTTGACCACGTCATACGTTATATCGTTTTAATATGGTAAAAGACGTAAATATTTCTCCATTTAACATAAATTTTTCCATTTAACACGCTTTAACATGTTAAACTAAAGATCTTGAACACCCCTAAAGTAGGGAGTATTGAGGATTTTGGGAAGAATAAGGAATGTATACGGGTGGAATTTTACCCTTACGGAGCTTTAAGACCAAATATTTATATTATAATCATATAGATCAGCATTTTGTTATTTATTGGCTATGACTGTTTGCCTAATAAGCAGTGTTGGACGAAACGTTACTGAAATTACAATTAGCTTTCGACTATTGTAATTTGAAATTATGAAATGCAATTACAATTTTGATCAGTAATTTCAACTAACTTGATGGAACCTTATTATTGTAATGATGGTTCTAAATTACAATTACTAGTTAAACTAAAGTAATCGCAATTAATTCTTATTGTAATTACAACTAAAATTACTTTCCAATTATTGTAATTAGAAATTAGGATATGAAATTACAATTTTAATTAGTAATTTCAACTACTCGATGAAGGGCTCTTATTGTAATAATATTTTTAACTTAAAAAAGTTTGTTTGTTTTTATTCCGGTCTTTATTTTTTTTAAAAGTGTGCTTTAAGGTGTTAATAAATCAAAGGAGAAAAGGGCAGAAATAGTAACAACTGATCGAACAGGGAAAGCGGAGAACAATCTTTTCCGCATTGTATTATGCTTCGTTATCTTTCGATAAACTGTTGTATTTTTGGCAGGAACAAATATATATTCGTTATTCTCACCGATTAAAAACCTAAATACGATTTTTTATTGCAAAATAAAAATAACAATTTTTTTTTCATCATTTTTGTCTCCCATTATTTCAACACAATCCCACCAATCTACATCAAACTTGGGGCGCAGGGGTTATAGTAGAAGAGCCCAAGAGGATAAAAAAGGCAGTTATTTCACCCCAATTTTTTATTACTTTATTGAAAACTATGTATAATTACTACTCCAAATTGGTGAGTCTGCCAACTATAGGTAGGAAAAATAAAAAATGCCGGCTGTTTCAAAACGTTAAAAATAATTATTTTTTTATTCGGAGCTCTATATCATTAAAACTACAAACAACAATAGAAAAACTAAGAAAGCACAATTTAAAGTAGAATAATTTTGCTAAAATGTAAGCCCTATTAGAGCTATTTACGTTTAATAGTTCTCGAAATATAGCTTTTTAAAAGGCAACATTTTATAAAAATGTTGTATAGAACGTACTGAAAGATCAGTAGTTAGTGAATTTATTTTGAAAAATCTATATCTCAAAAACCATTTGACGTCTATTAGCACTCAGATTAAAGCTAGTTTAATGAGCTATAAAGTATTTTATGATGTTTATCTTCGTAGGAGTAATAGTTTACATGAAATTTGCTAAAATAAATTGATTTATAGTTGTTCGGACAAATATTCATTTGCTAAATTTATATTTATATGTGAATATCATAAAAACTACTACCCCTACGAAGATAAGTGTCATAAACTACTTTATAGTAAGTTAAATTTCCTTTATTTTGAGTGTTAGCTTACATATGTGCGTCTTATGGATCTAGAGATATATATTTTCAAAAATCCAACATTTTATACGAACTACTAGAAATTAACGTTTTGTGAGTTTATTTTGTCAAATATAAAAAATACTACTCCTACAAAGATAAACATTATTATTTATTTTATAGTAAATTTAACTAGCTTTAATTTGGATGCAGGATCTGTGCATCCAATTGTTTTTGAAACAAAGTTTTTTATAAATCAAACTTATTGTCCGAACAACTATAAATCAATTTATTTTAGCAAATATCATGATAATTACAGCTCCTACAAAGGTAAAGGTTATAAACTTCTTTATAGTCCATTAAACTAGCTTTGATTTGTGTGCTAATAGACATCTGTACGTCACATAGTTCCTGAAATATAGATATCTAACTACTGATATTTCGATATATTTTTATGAAAAGTTGCTTTTTAAAAGGTTTATATCTCGAGAAGTATTGGACCTAAATAGCTCTTATTAGGGCTAATATTTCAGAAAATTTACTCTTCTTGTGTTGTTATTTACTATTCTTGTTCTCTGATTTTATAGTATTGTTGGTATTTTTTAAGAAAAAGAGCTCGGAATGAAAAATTAATGTTTTCTTAAGGTTGCGTAACAGCCGCCATTCTTTATTCCCCCAATCTTTACTCGGTAGAGTTTTGACTTGAATATTGTATCCATGACAATTTTAATTGAATGGAATATGGCCCGGGTGCGGTCAAAAAAACTCAAATAGTAAATAATTATACAATTTTATTGAGCCAACGTTTCACCCCACGTTGTGGGGCTTCGTCAGGGCTAAAAATGATACAAACACTTAGTTAGATCAAGTTAGATTTTAGACATAGTTACAAAAAGGACAAAAAAAAAAACATAAGTGGAAAATAACAGGGGTATAAAATGAAAAGTAAGATATAATAAGAAAAATTAAAGGTTGTAAATAGTAAATGAAAAGGGTAATAGTAACAGATAGATAAGAGAAGAAATATTAAAGAAAGAGAAAAAAAATTCAAATCAAATGAGACAGAATGCATACTTGGAGAGACTCGTTTGTATTGGGAGGAGTGGGGATGGCAGTTATTCCACAATAACGAAAATAATTTTAAAGTAAACATAGTAAAAAAGTATTTAAATTAGGTGAACAACAAATGGTAATATACATAATAGAGGAGGAGAAGAGATATTAATAAAAAAAAAAAAAACTCATAGATTGAAAAACATAGGAAAAATAAAGTATAAAATAATAATATAAAAATAAACAATTTTAATTATTAGTTTTACCTATAGCTAATTTGTGGCCAACACTACGCTTGATTTTGCTCAAATTACTCGACTGCTTGAAAGCACTGGTTTAATCTCAGTACACAAGGGAATGGTTCAATCTTTGTCCAAAATAAACTTTTGAATTACTGGACTGATTTAAGTGCCTTTTTTTTATTTTTCAAAATATTCGCTTTCACCATGGAAACGTTTAGATAAAATGCTATGGACAAAATTAAGCATTTTTGTTTGTAGCTGAGAAAGTATAGTACAATGTTTTTTCACTATTATTGTATACAAACCGATTCGTCTCTTGTCGAGGAATAAGAAAAAAGTATTACTTCATTATTATTACTTTAATTTTATCTAGTTTTTTTTTATCTAATTTAAAAAACAAATAGTTCCACTTACTAATACTGAAGTTATAATTGACTGTTTTTATAGCTTTGTTTCAACATGAGTATTGACTTTCATAGGACTGGTTGGCGCATTAATTACACTGCCATGCCGCGCGTGTGCCACAAGTTGCAGGCCTGTATGTTCTATTGCTTGCCGCACGTTGGCAACCAGTTTGCTGATAGCCAAAACTCGTGTTGGACATGGCTCAATTTTAAGTAACACTTTGATCCTCAGGTAATTCTCTTGCATGTTGGTGCCAGAAAACACGTGAAAAGGAAACCTCTAAAGATCACATGGGAACGTTTCAAGAGCGCTGTCACTGCAAATAAATTCCCACCACCGAGTAAAGAACAGTACCGTGGTTTCGTCCACAGCCTTAACTACGCAGGGATAAAGAATGAGAGGGAAGCCGCCATGTACTTGGCGCAGCTACTTCACGAATCCGGTGGTCTCCACTACAAACAGGAACTCGCCTACAAGGACAAAAGTTACGATCCTTACAAGAGTGACCTGGACGTGCCCGGAAAGAGGTACTTCGGAAGAGGCTACATCCAGCTCACTTGGGCGGAGAACTACCTGAATGCTTCGAGGGGGATATATAAAGACGACAGATTGCTCCAGAACCCGGACCTTGTGGCGAATGACGAGAAAGCTGCGTTCTTGACGGCAGGTTGGTACTGGAAGACGAGGGTCGCCGTCGTACCAGGAGTCAAGAAAGGTAGGTTCGGTGAAGCCACGAGGGCCATAACTGGAGTGATAGAATGCAATGGAAACTATCTGAAGAGCAGCAAGAAGAGGTTCAAATATTACAAAGTGATCTTCCATAAATTTGGTGCTAAGGGAAGGCCTGACGAAAGAGGATGTTACAACTAGTACCATTCGCAAACATTACATTTTTCATTATCATATTATCTTTGATGATACAACTAACCTGATATTTTTAACTTAAACTTCTTATATATGAAACGTATAATTCGTGCAAGTATTTCTATTGTGAAAAACTTAAGTTCAGGTTTTAAGGTCTCCTGTATTTAAAAAACGTCCTGTTTGCAGAAGTAAACTGAAATTACGAATCTGTCTTAACCAGTTCCAATTATTTGTGGATTTTGATATCAAACCATACCTGTATATTTATATCAAATATAATGTATTTATTACTGAAATTGTTTATTTTTTTATTTCCTATCCTGTCCTCAAATTGTAGTGTTTGTGGGATTGTGTAGCTCAGTGGTAAGGCACTATGCTACTAACTCAAAGGACACTGGTTCAAAACCTGGCTGTGGCAGATGATTATTATCAGTTACCTGTAGCCGTTGAGTCAGCCCTGTGGGTTCGGGAGTCTCCGAATTCCATCCAGCCTCATAAAGTGGGTAAAAATATAAAAATAGGCTTATTGGGTAAAAATTCTGACTGAATCACCACATTGCACAACCGTTGGTGTAGACAGTACTTCCTTACAAAGTACAGCACCCCTCACCCTTCATTAGTTTTAGTCGTACAGTTTTATTTTAATTAAAAATAATTGTAATATCTAATATAGCACTGCTGTAATTATATATTATTTTCTTAAAATTTTGGTTATCACAACCTGAACAAGCTTGCCTACCCCCTCTTAGTTTAGATATTTTACTGAATACCTAAGAGGTAGCGACCGTCATATCCTTGTGTTCTCTTGCTGTTTCTAAAGGTTAAACCTCGATTGTGAATGACCTAGGAGCCCTACGACTTTATTTTATTTTGTATTACTTTTTTTGGTAATATGTTTGCCGTAAATTGCAATGAATTACATTAACTTGACTGAAATAAACTAACTATGTAGTAAATTAATACTAAAAATACTAGTTATGATTTTTTTTTTCAGTTTATATTTATAATGAAGAAAATAAAACTATTATTTTTTAAAATTTTGTTCATTTTATCCTAAACAGAAAAAAAATAGACTGAACTATTCATTTGAAATATAAACTGAAAAAAAAAAAATCATAACCAGTATTTTTAGTATACACACTCTGTTCATATATCAACCGGAATAACATGTTTAACATACATGTTAAATAACAACATATCAGAACAGATTGTAGGATTCAACACTTACTGTCATCATGGGTAATTTTTTGCTGACCTTGTATTTACTTCATAATCTATTGTATATTATTGTTATGTAACTGTAATATTGTAATATGTGGCAAGGATGAAAAAGGTACTTGTATTACAAAATAAATATTTAGAGTTATATGTTCAACTTACACTCTGTTGGACTTAACAGTTTTTCATAAATAAGGGCTTCAGGAAATTCTAATAATATTTGTCATTATTATTTATTCATTTTGATGATATAATATATATTATATTATATCAAATATATTATTAAAAACTGTTTGATGTAAATAATACATTCTGCCAAACTGGAGGGCAATTTAGGGATGTAAGTACACAATCATACCATATATATATATACATCAACTGCAAACACAAAGTAAATAATAAAAAAATACAATAAAATAGTTAGTTATAAACTAAAATGGATACACATAAAATTTATAAATACACACCATATAAGTATATAAACATATGTGGACAACTGAGGTAAATAATTGAAATAAAGTAAACATAATCCTACCTATATACAATATTTTCTTAGGGATATAAGTGTACACATTCATACCACATATACATATTAATTACAAATAACAAGTAAATAAATAATAATAATAATAAAATATAATAAAATAGTTATTGGATAGTTGACCATATGAAGTAGATTGTAGGAGGATAGTCCGGGTGGTGGTCAATAAAGGTATCAAAATTGTAGAAGAAAACTATTTATTGTTAACCAAGGTTTCGCCCCAGTTTGCAGGGCTTCGTCAGTGCTTTCAGTTTTCTCTTACTATTTTGATACCTTTATTGACCGCCACTCGGACTTTCTGCCCAAAAATTGTACATACACATCATAAATAAACGTAGGTGGATAACTGAGGTAATTGAAATAAAGTATACAAAGTCTTGAACACAATCATATCTATATACAATATATACATTCAGCCCAGGAAACCAGAAAAGTACATATAGCTTCCAGTGGAACTCAGTCATCAACTTCTCAATTGCTCAGGAAATAAAGTAAACCTAAGAAATCTTTTCAAGTCTTTATGAGTTAAGATAAAACACATGGGCAAAATCCTTGAAAAACTCATTTTGAAACGCCTATACCCCATCATATTGATGAGCTGGATTCCAATCATATAATCCCTGATCACCAGTTTGGATTTCGAACATCCCACTCTACTATCCAGCAATGTCATCGTGTAGTGGACGTAGTCTCATCTTCTTTGGAGCGCGGAATGTACTG
>NW_027104672.1:308917-310228 GCF_000696795.3 Halyomorpha halys | reverse complement strand
CGTGTAGTGGACGTAGTCTCATCTTCTTTGGAGCGCGGAATGTACTGGGTGGGAGTCTTTTTCGATGTAGAACAGGCTTTTGATCGAGTCTGGCATCCCCTCTCATAAAAATAATAAATCCCATCAAATCACATTTACCCTTCGTCGTAAGCCTACCGACTGCCCTACAGTTTCATTTAATGATGTTTCTCTTACCCCTGTCGAACAGATCCGCTACCTTCGACTATATTTGGACAAACGATTAACCTGGAATCCTCACACCAGACTGAAATGACAGGAAACTGATTTCGACTATTACAGCACTTACTAGACAAACGGTCCAAACTTCCAACACATTACAAAAGACTGATCTACATGACTGTAATAAGGCCAATCTGGACATATGGAGTTGAGCTTTGGGGCTCCACTAAACCTTTATATTCTTCCCGTATTTAATCCTTACAATCCAAAATCCTTCGTAAAATATTCAATGCTCCTTATTTTGTCACAAATAAAATCATACATAAAGACCTTAATGTTCCCTATGTAACCGATCTAGCCCGAACCAGATATCACTCCTTCCATTATAAACTCTCTAACTCAAACCCCCTAGTTTCTAAGGTTGCATCCTCTTCCATTTCTGACAATCCTCCGAGGCACCTGATAAGAAGTTGTTCACGCGACCAGCTAGTGTAAAATGTCATTAGAGTGCTACCAATGGCTAGTTTCTCTACACGCCTGTAACATTCCAATTTAACTTAGATCAGATTTACTAAATGTATTATAATGTACAGTTGTAAATAGCAATAAATAAATATTAAAAAAATAAAATTATACATATTTTTCATTAAAGTAATCAGAAATTGGGATGATGACAAGTGTCCAAGAGGAGAAAAAGATAACTGCCTTTTTCTCCTCTTGGACTATTTCTTACTGCCTCCTAACGAGGTTGCTCCCTAGAGGGCAAAATTCACTCATTGATTTGGCCAGTTTTCGCTTGGACAACTCTCTGGGCTACTAAACGCCATCAAGGGATGGTGCATGTAAGATCTTAGCTTTTAGTGAATTGGAAGATCTTATTGTAATCTTTATTGATTAAAATAATAAATTTAAGTATATGATTACGTACGAAATTGTATAATTAAATTATTTACAAGAAATAATACATATGTTAATATACAATATTTGTGTGATATTCATATGATTGAAGTGGTTCACGTGTCTACAGCCAGATTGCGCTGGGTTACTAGCGTTACTGCATAAGGTCCAGTGAATTGTAGCAGAGTCACAAAAATCACTACAACAATACCAAAACAGCACACTACAGAAGAT
>NW_027104672.1:305784-307122 GCF_000696795.3 Halyomorpha halys | reverse complement strand
ACGAATTACTTTTTCTTTCTACACAGTAATGCACTACTAACTCACATTTTATTTCTGTTTTAGAGGGTTCGGGGAAAAAAAAAAAAAAAGAGTCACAACATGCCCATCAAAATTGTTTTTACATTACAATGACGGATTCAGGAATTTTCTGAAGGATTATGCTCCTGTGATGGTGAATTCCACAAACCTAAGTGAATTAAAGATTCTCAATAAAAGAATTAACACGTTTACTCTAATACTGTATTAGGAGCTTAGGGCTCGAGATAAAATATTTATAAAAGCCTGACAAACTAACAGCCTTCAGGAGATAAGAGGCAGCTAGACCATTAAACAAAATGTCGTTCTGGAACGAGTATATCATTCTGTCCTGAGTGACACGATTTAACTTATTGTTAGCTCTCTGGAAAACATTACCTCATAGCACTGCAAGAGAACTGGTTTATTAAATCGATGCAGTGCTAATCTTAGCTATGTAAATTACATCGTAGGTACTCAATAACTGTTATGGGATTAATTGAAATCTTATTCAAAATAAATGTTTACAAATTAATAAAGGCGAAAGAGTTATTCGTTTTAATAATTTATTGACCATATTGTTGGTCAGTAATGGTTCAGTAACTCCACATCCACCCTCCATGGTAACCTTACTTATCTCACTTCTTAAACAGACTAGTATAACGAGTAAGTTGGTCGAAGTACGACATGTCTCAATCTTACAAGAGATCATAAAATGTACCTGAAAATTGAAAAAAGGGCGTGAACACCGCAGACGGCGAGTAAGCGCCACAGTGCTCACCTACACACAGCGCATCCCACAACCTACCTTCAAATGCCCTTCAGGGAAAGGAAGGGCATGTATACTTAGTTTGTATTATGTATATATATGATGTTTGAAATAATAAAATTCATACAAGGGTGAGGAAAAAAATTAATAATTATTCAATTCAAAATAATATATCAAATATTTTTTTATTGCTATTTACAACTGTACATTATAATACATTTAGTAAATCTGATCTCGGTTAAATTGGAGTATTACAGGCGTGTAGAGAAACTACCCATTGGCAGTGCTCTAATGACGTTTAACATTAGCAGGTCTCGTGACCATCTTCTTTTCAGGCACCTCGGAGGATTGTCAGGAATGTAAGAGGATGCAAAGTTAGAGACTAGGGGGTTTGAGTGTTTATAATGGAAGGGGTGATATCTGGTTCGGGCTAGATCGGTTACATAGGGAACATTAAGGCCTTATGTATGATTTTATTTGTGACAAAGTAAGGAGCATTGAGGATTTTACGAAGGATTTTGGATTGTAAGGATTGAATACGAGAGGAATTCGAA
>NW_027104672.1:302942-304824 GCF_000696795.3 Halyomorpha halys | reverse complement strand
CATTGAGGATTTTACGAAGGATTTTGGATTGTAAGGATTGAATACGAGAGGAATTCGAAGGTTTAGTGGAGCCCCAAAGCTCAACTCCATATGTCCAGATAGGCCTTCTTACAGTCATGTAGATCAGTCTTTTGTAAAGTGTTGGAAGCTTAGACCGTTTGTCTAGTAAGTGCTGTAATAATCGAAATCGACGTGCAGTTTCCTGTCTTTTCAGTCTGGTGTGAGGATACCAGGTTAATGGTTTGTCCAAATGTTGCCCAACGCAGCGAATCTGTTCGACAGGGGTAAGAGTAACATCATTAAATGAAACTGTAGGGTAGTCAGCAGGTTTACGACGAAGGGTAAAGGTGATTTGATGGGATTTATTGGAATTTATCTTAATCCTCCAATTACGACACCATTCTTCGAGGGCTGTGATATGGTATTGGAGAGTTAGGGATACAATTAATATATCAAATCTTACTGGAATAATACGAACTGAATCATTTTACATAAAACTTTAAATTAATTAAAAAACAAATAATTTAGATTTATTTACACAAAAATCCAGCAGTAAACAAAGTCTAGACCCTTATACATTCAAGGTTTAATAAACGTTGTAAAAATTGTAAAATAAACAGTGGTTTATTATTTGAATTAATCATTTTATTATATCAGTAAATAATAAACAATAAATTATCCGGTGAGTCCAATCATAAAATTTTCTTATACACATCTGATTCAAAATAAATATTAAAAAATTGTCATCCGGTTGTTTATAATATAAAATATTTGAGTTACTTACATATTGTGTACACTTGGAGTTAAGAAGCATTTTACTAAATTTCCACATAATTCTATGTTAATGATAGTCATATCAGTATTCACAATGTGGCATTGCGTAAGAACGAAATTCAGTTGCGTGATATGAACAAACTTATGAATTGTATTTGAAATGTAAAAACTATTTATCGAAAGCAAATATTGACCGAATCCGTCCCGAAACCTTCGAATATAATTATTTTCTCATTCAAAATTTCTTTATTCGGATATTCAATGTTGTAAATAAGTTTTCAACAAGTTCTTTGAACTTTGGAATATAAGAAAAATTAATTTTTAGTTTACATATAATCTTTCCACTTTTTTTTAGACTGGTTTTGTTGTTTAAATAAAATAATTTATATCTTTGTTAAGTTTCGGCCAACCTGGCGATCATCAAGGACAATCTATTAAATAATACAAATAATAGCTTTTTTTTTTTTTTCCTTCGAAACGGCCTTTCAAGACTACACCAATATCACTACTTTTTCCTTCTCACTTCTTCTCTTCTCTCCCAGTATCTTATCATCATTTCTGCGTCCCTACGCTTCCTCTCTTCCGACCACGCAGTACCCTTCTGTTTTTCTTTATTTCAATTTTTTTCTGTACTGTTCTCTATTCAGGGAGTCCTAGTCTGTTAGTTTCAATTTCTTCGTCTCCTCTCTCCTTGCTTCACATATCCTCCTACGATCTTATATTCACGAAGTCTGTCAAAGAGTTTCTTGTTTAGTCTGCTAAAAATAAGGTTGTTGTTATTTTGGCATTCTTAGGAACGCCTTTTCATTCTACCTAATTTCTTAAGGAATGCGCGCCTCAACGTGGTACGGCTGGATACTCTATTTCTGATAAAAGGCTAAGGATAGAGGAACTAAAACGAAACCCTCTAGGGCTTACTACCCTAGTTGTACACCTGTCGGGGCAACTCGACCAAAACAAACAGAAAATATCATGAAAATGGCTTCTCACGAAAATAACACCTTCATTGTACATTCATTTGTAACAATTTTAACAAAACAAAAACATTATTAATAATAAGGCGTATATAGTTGACCGTAGATTACTGATTAGAGAAGATGGTCGGGGG
>NW_027104672.1:270634-301779 GCF_000696795.3 Halyomorpha halys | reverse complement strand
AATAATAATAATAAAAATAAATAAATACAAATATATAAAATAAAATAAATAATTGACTAAAAATTAGAAATATACACAATAATGGAATGTAAATATAAATTAGTTGATTACTGACTATGGACAAGACAGTAGTAAATTGACTGCATTATTATTTATATACATATAAATGTGAGCAACAAGTAAATGATAAAGTGGAAAGAATCTATACAGAAATAGTTAAAGAAATCAGGAAAGAACATTGTTATAAATTGCAGGAAAAGCCGCTAGAGTGTAGGTAGGCAAAAGACGTTTATATAGTCAGTTTATTTATTTTTATTATTATTATTTTATTTATATATATAGTTTTATCTATTTTATTTATATAATAATTTTTTTTCTCTAAATGATGGTTGTTGTCTTTTTGTTTTTATAGCCCTGATGAAGACCTGAAAATCAAGTCGAAAGGTCGGCATAAATAAATATTTTTTGTTTATTTATGTTTTTCTTTGCTGACCGCACCCCCCGACCATCTTCTCCAATTATTAATAATAAATTAACATAATTATTGGAGAAGTTTGTCAGGGGGTGCGGTCAGCAAAGAACAACATAAATAAACAAAAAATATTTATTTATGCCGACGTTTCGACCTGAGTTTCAGGTCTTCATCAGGACTATAGAACAAAAGAGGTAACAACAGTTTTAGGCCTACCTTCTACGCCATTACGTGAGTCTCCTTTCTCGTTCTCATATTTCTTACATTATTCGATTATCATTCTCCATATTCTACCTTTTTGCTATTGTATATGTATATATTTATATTTTTAAGTATAGGTTTATAAGTTAATACTCACACTGTAATTCAGATATAAGCCACTCACTATTTTTTATTGTCTGTCATATTGTTCAATTTGTAGATTCAATTTATTTATTTATTTTTTTAAGTTTTTTAGACACTACTTGCATATCTTATATTATACATATCTTCTTACCTACATGATATTATATTTCATCTTTCACTGTTTTCAATCTACTACCATCTAATTTCCACGATTATCAATCAATTTATTTTTTTTACTATTCAATTATCAGTTATCAATTTTTTATCATTTATGATTCAATTCAATATTTTGTATATTTCCAAATTTGTTTGTATTCAAATCCTTTTCAATTTTATGTTTCTCTAAATGTTGTTGTTATCTCTTTTGTTCTATAGCCCTGATGAAGAACTGAAACTCAGGTCGAAACGTCGGCATAAAATAAATAAATATGGTTTTGTTTATTTATCTTGTTTTTTGCTGACCGCAACTCCCGACAAACTTCTCCAATCATTAATCTACCGTCATCTATCTACACCTCATTATAAAATAAGATACCTTAAATATAAATCTACACCTCACAACCAACAATTTAAAAACTTTTTGCCGGCTATTCTATCCTGGTTATCAATTTCATACCATCATTTTATAAAATAATAGGAAATCATATTATTTTATAAATTAGCTTGTGACTAATTACCTTTCTTTTATTATATTATTATATTTTAACCTTTCCTACACTCATGTCAGGAATATAATTGAAAAAAAAAATTGTGTAATGAGAGGGTATAAAATATAATGGAAAAGTGAAAGAAAGACAAAAGCTATGCAAGGTTATTTATAAATTAATATGATTCTCTATTGTTTTATTATATCATAGGGTGATGTTGACAAGGTCGACTTCGAGGTCTCTGGTGCAAAGATCTGCCACATTATAACTACGCGAGTGTCTTCGTTGGAAAGGTTTTTCCCTTCAAACTGTATAGGAGGTTTTTCTAATACAATAAAAATTCACAATATCACCAAAAGGTATTTGTAAAATTTTAGAAATAAAGAATAATAATTATTATTATTCGTCCTCTCAATCTGTATTGAGTTCTTGCCATACAGTATAAATTAGCGGCAACTAACTCGTAGCACAAGTACATACTCGACCAAAATATTATTGATATATGCCGACTTTGTAAAGTAGTAATTGAGTCCGTCCACCTCACAGCAACAGGATGCACAATGTTAGCAAGGTGAGAGCAGGTAATTCAATCAAAACCTTATAACAACTGCATTCCGTTGTCTGTAACAAAAAAAAACTTCTTATTGGGATCAATCTATAACCTAAGACCACCAGATATTCTCGCTATATATAAAAGAGAAAAAGGGGCTGCATTCATTGAAATAGGAGTTCCCAATAACGATAATTTACACAAAGTGGTTGAAGCGAAAACAAGAAAATACCAACAACTCTGTGTGGAAATTAACAGCTATACAACCTCATAGGGAAAAGTAGTACGCTATATCCTCTCTAGTAATGGACTAGTGACAGAGGAAACAGAAGTTGCAAAGAACTGAGACTTCCTGGTTGTATTCTAGAACGAGGATAAAAAAGATTGCTTCGTATTATAATCTTTGAATATTCCTTTCGCCTTTTTTTTTTTTTTTTTTTTTTTCCGAACCCTCTAAAAAAAAGAAATAAAATGTGAATTAGTAGTGCATTACTGTGTAAGAAAGAAAAGTAATTCGTGTTGTGTCTTACCTTTTACTACCTTTGGTATTTTAAGGTTACCTGTTATATTTAATTTTACATATGAGCTATCCATTTAAGGAGCTATTTTGAGTCCGGAGGTGAGGGGCCTCCTCGTGTTGTATCGCATATAACATAAAAAATAAAAATAAAGATAAATATAAATAAAAATAAAAATAATAAAGACAATAGATAATGGTGAAATGATAAGAGAAACAGTCTGAAATCTAAGAAGTGTGAGGGAGGGGGTTGGGGTGCATCAGAAGATGGAGCTATGAGGTGATGTTAATAGGGTTTTTGGAACCTTTCCTGCCCTGCCACCTCGCAGGAAGGGGGGATGGGGTGATAGACTGGAATACTGGATTGAAGGAAGCAGGGAGACTGTCGAAGAATTTAATGTGTCTCCGTTTGATGTGCTGTTGTACAGTTTCTAACTGTAGTTCGTTATGAATGTGCGTCATGTTACGTCTTTTCAGAGATGTTCCTCGACATATCTTCTGTAGTGTGCTGTTTTGGTATTGTTGTAGTGATTTCAGGGCAGTTGGGTAGATGGGTAGTGTAGTAGTGGTGCGCCGTGTAGGAGTGATGGTCGTAGCATTACTTTGTAGATGAGTAATTTGAGTCTGAGTGACAGCCCTGGTGAGTAGATGAGGTGTTTAAGTTGGTGTGATGTTGTCTTGACGATTTGTATTCTGTTCTGTATGTGTGCAGTGAATGATAGATGTGTTTCTAGTTTAATGCCTAGGTAAGTGAGATGTTTCTTGGTTTGTATTGTCTGTTCGTTGAGTTTAGGTGCTCTGTTGGGAGTTTTTTGTATGAGAAGGTGATGGCGTCTGTTTTTTTTGGATTGATATGAATGTTTATGTCTCGTAGTTTGTTAGTGATGAGTTGTGCCGCTGCGGCGGCCTGCTCCATGGCCTTCCTTTCGCCTGCTGGGTCCTGTTTACCCCAGTGGAGCGGTCCCTCCTCGTTCTTGTACCTCTTGGCAGCAGCTCCTAGGATAATATTCTCACCTTCGTCTTCAGCGGATCCAGCCCAACACCTTATGTGGAATAGGAAAGGCATTTATTTGTGTCTAAAGTATATATTTATAGTATTTTTTTTTAATACTTTTTTTTTAATACTTGTAGGGTAGAGATAATGTAGTAGTGGTGCGCCGTGTAGGAGTAGTATACTTTGTAGATGAGTAATTTGAGTCTGAGTGACAGCCCTGTAAAGAAAAAGCTTGCTTGGTCTGGGACGGTGAATATTATCAGCAATGGCTGAGCATGTGCAGAAATCTTAAAAATCACTTGAAGTTCAATTCATCATAACAGAAATACTACAACCCAAATGTTTAGATATATTACATTCTTGATATATTACGTTCCTGATACATTATGATTTTTATTTATTCTCTAAAATATATATCATTATCAGTTTTTAATTTTCTAAAAAAAAAAAAAATGTTGCAGAAGTGTATCATCTAACTTCAGGTAAGAATGAAATATTTTCTTATTTAAAATGCTGCGTTCTATGTAATTAAATATTAATGTTATATCAACACAACAGTAAAGACAATATGGTACAATAGTTTCCAAATATTCCCCCCACTCCATATCTAATATTTCGGTATAAATATTGACATATTGGTTAGACAAAGAGGATATAAAAGCTGAGGAGTGTGTCATTCACCTCATCTATCTGGACATTGATTGAGGTAAAGTATTGTTTGAATTATTAAATTGGAAATCTCTTATGATCTAATAAAACTATCATTATGCTAGCATCAAGAAGTTGAAAGCTGAGATCGCAGCAATGAGAGTGTCTTTGCCTATAGGGTTCAGGTGGTGCCTTCTACTAGTAAGTAAAAAAGATAATATTTTATTTATATATTTTTATATTTCTTTTGCTGGTTCTCTACGTTTGTCACTTGCCATAAATCCAAGACTTGATAAACAAACGAAGCCACAAACATCGTTGTCCACATGCTTGTTTTGTTCTTTTGAATTTTTTTGTCTATTGCATTCGATATATTCTATGTATCGAAATAAATGTAAATATCGACAAATTAGGTTGTAAATAATAAAAATTCGTATAAATAGTACTTACTACATAACCTATAAATTCAACTTTCGTTCTAGAACTTTTATCAGAAACTTATTAATTTAATTACCTAGAGATATAAAATATATATTCTTGCTATGCTAAATAAAAAATAATCAACAAGATCTAAAATAATATTTTTAAACCGAATCTGTAGGAATTTTAAAATATATAATTTTAAACTAGAGGTAATTATTGAATCCGAAGGTTGGAGAAATTGTTTAATTAATTAAAAAACAGTTAATATTTATCTGTTTTTTTTGTTTTGTTTTTTTCCGAACCCTCTAAAACAGAAATAAAAATTGAATTAGTAAGAGCATTACTGTGAAAAAGAAAAGTAATTCGTGTTGTGTCTTACCTTTTACTACCTTTGATATTTTAAGGTTACCTGTTATGTTTAATGTTATATATGAGCTATCCATTCTAAAAAGGAGCTATTTTAAGTTGGGAGGTGAGGGGCCTCCTCGTGTTGTATCGCATATAAGATAAAAATAAAAAACATTAATTAATAATGACGATAGATAATGGTGAAATAATAAGAAAAACAGTCAGAAGTAGAAAAGAAGTGTGAGGGAGGGGGTTGCGGTGCATCACAAGATGGAGTTATGAAGTGATGTTAATAGGGTTTTTGGAACCTTTCCTGCCCTGCCACCTCGCAGGAAGGGGGGATGAAGTGATAGACTGGAATACTGGATTGAAGGAAGCAGGGAGACTGTCGAAGTCAAAAAAATGTACCTCAAAAAGAAAACAAAAAAATGTACCTCTTTCATTAACCATGTAAGGCCATCATGCCTATCTAGTATTAAATAAATAAAAATGATTTTGTAATAATAATTATCTATGCACCTCTACACTTGTGCATATAATAGTAAAATATTCATCTGTGGGCAGTTTTAAAACTACAATAACTAAAAACAAATGAGGTGGGAGGACTCAGTAGGTTGGCTACAAATTCAGCCCAACTTGAACCAGCCAATCACAATAACCCATTTACACCCTAGTGTATCTTCGAATATGCTATTGTTAAGCAAAAGTGTAGAGGTGCATTGATAATTATTATTACAAAATCATTTTTATTTATTTATTTATATAATACCAGATCGACATGATGGGCCTTACATGGTTAGTGTAAGAAGTACATTTTTTTGTTTTCTTTTTAACAATTGATTGTGGAGAAATATAATCTCATATAATATACTAAAAACTATATACTATGTTATAAATAAAACAAAAAATTAAGATAAAATAAATAGATCAAAATTATAATTCTTAATAATATATAAAAATTTCATTGTTTTCGTAATTGACTTTACAATTACGAAAACAATGAAATTTCAGTTCATTTTTTTTAACAATTGTTTTTTTGGGTGGAGGGGTATAATCTCATACAAAAGATACACCTAACTATATAATGGTATAAAAAAAAAATTAAGATAAAATAAATAGATTAAAACAATCATTTTTAATAAAAGATAAAATTTTTTTTTTTACTTTATTCACAACTGTAAAAGTATTTTTACAACCAGCAAATGAGATGTAGAGAGAGAAGAAAAAAAATAAAAATAAAAATGTCATGAAGGGATGAAGGTTAAGGTCATCCAATGATGCCTCTCCATTAAAATTGAAATTTAAAAATCAATTTAAGAGGTCCCTATTCCAGCTCCTTCGTAAACGTCGTCTCGTATCTGGTAAGTCTAGTGTTGATAGTCCTTGAATTAGAGGGTTAGTGTGTGCTGGAAGTGCGTCGTGAAACCGTTTATATAATGATTTAATGGTTGTTTGTACCTAGGGAGTTCGTAAGTCTTTAAAAGTAAAGTTAATAACAAAAACAACAATGTCATTTATGCATTTAACTAAATAAATAATTGACTTCAATGAAAAAAAAAAAAGAAAGGAACAAAGTGATTTTAAGAAAAAGATGAAGAAAGAGAGAAAAAAAAGAAATTAAGATGAAATAAAATTTTATAGTGACATTAACAGAACTGATGAATATAGATAAAAAGATATAGATAATTTATAAAATGAAAAAAAGAATTTAAAAAAGAATGTCCTGCAGCAGCCTGGGCTTCAGTCTTCGGGCTGTGGTTGGGTTTCCCAGGTTGTAGGTAACTGGAAGTGGAACTTCATGAACCTTTTTACGTGACAACGTCTTATAAATCATTTTGCGGGATGCCATGTTAGAAAAAGTGTCCCGTAACGGAAATTGACTTCGTTTAACATATGGATATTATATCATATGTATAAAAATTAATTAATGTATAACCAAGCAAAAATAAATATCTGAATTCAATATGTGAACTGGTTTATTATTTCAAATATATAACATTGGATTGATTTTTTAGCATAGAGTATACGTTGTCACGGAAATATGTCGCGGGCACGGTTTTTTTTTTTATGTAATCCTCTATTCTCTCTATTTTTATTTATGGTGTTTATTACGAAATCATAATTGGACGAATAGTATGGTATCATTACTCTCAATCTTTATTGCTCAACTGTATTCCTCTCTTTTTATTTGTGTGAATTTGGTGCGTAGCTTTTTATAAAATCCGCAGATGAAGTCCAGTATATAGAAGGATTTATTTAAATCCGATTTTTCAATTTTACATATCTTGAAGCTGAATTTTGCAAGGGAATTTTTTATTTATGATTTTTTTGTCGATTGGAAATTAGAAAACGAAAATAAATAAATACGAAAATCTCAGCACATGATTTCGCTCGAAATTTAATATATTGAAAACATTTTCATTGCATGTCCTGCGTGCGTCATTATTTCTGATAGTAAATACTCGTGTTGGGACAAGACTCAACTTAAAGTAACACTTTAATCCTCAGGTCGTTCTGTTGCAAGCTGTGCACTGCGCCAAGAAACCTCTAAAGATCACATGGGACCAATTCAGAAGCGCTATAACAACAAACGGATTCCCATTGCCGAGTGAGGCTCAGTACGAGGGATTCGTCCACACCCTTGAATATGCCGGGATAACGACTAAGAGGGAAGCTGCCATGTTCTTAGCGCAGCTCATCCACGAATCTGGTGGTCTGCAATTCAAAGAGGAACTCGCCTATAAGGACAAATCCGACGATCCTTACAAAAGTGACATCGACGTGCCCGGAAAGAGGTACTTCGGAAGAGGCTACATCCAGCTCACATGGGCGGAGAACTACCTAAACGCTTCGAAGGGTATCTATGGGGATGACAGATTGCTGCAGAACCCGGACCTTGTGGCGAAGGACGAGGATGCTGCGTTCTTGACAGCAGGTTGGTACTGGAAGACGAGGGTCGCCGTCGTACCAGGAGTCAAGAAAGGTAGGTTCGGTGAATCTACGAGGGCCATCAATGGCGTGGTAGAGTGCAATGGAGAATATCTGGAAAACAGCAAGAACAGGTTCAAATATTACAAAGTAGTCTTCGAAATATTTGGCGCTAAGGGGAAACCTAACGAGAAAGGATGTTATAACTAGCACAATGTACAAACATTATTATACATTTTAGTCAATTAAACCAATTGTCTCAGGTATTATTAAATTGAATATTCGTTAATCTTCGATTATATTTTTCTTATTCATTCAGAATAGACAACTAAACATGATATTTTTAAGTTGCACTTACTTATATGTAAAATAAAAAGTTGAGGAAGTGTTACGATCGTAAAAAATTGCCCATCAAATTTCAAAGAACATAATCGTTCTAAGGTCGTAGCTCAAATGTATCACAAACACAAAAAAAGTTGTACATAAATGAAATTATACAACAAATATTGTTGTGATAAACTATAATAGAGAAGGTTCAACCTTTACCTTTGAACAGCCCTGCAAAGTGGGACGAAACGTCGGAAAACAAATAGTTGTAAACTATTTTTGTTTCTCTTTCGCCCGCAACCCAGACCATCTTCTTATATATAATAGAGAAGGTTGACACAAACAAATTTAATTTAATGTGAACAATTGACAAATTAGGGTAATTTGTGAACTGATATTAATGACTTGGGCAGAATAGCCTCTATAAAGTTGTTTTTTAAACGAGGTTGTTCTAACATTGTATTAAGATCGTGCTTGAGAATGGTCGAATTGGCCGAAACGTCGGACTTAAAAAGAATTATAAATTGTTTTGAGACTAATATTATATATAGTTTATTTATTTAAAAAATTATAACTAGCCTCAAAAAAGTATAAAGATTATAAATAATGAAATTATGTGTTTAAGTACTTAAGTACGCCTGTCTTTGCAATAGGCGGGGCAGTAGGAATGAGTAGCGATTATTTGTCTACTTTTTATATCGCTTACAATCAGTTTGGGCAAAAAAGTAATTGCAATTACAAATTACAGTAAAATTTAATTGCGATTACTTTAGTTCAACTAGTAATTGTAATTTCGAACCATTATTACAATAATAGTGCTCCATCAAGTAGTTGAAATAACTAATCAAAATTTTAATGGCATTTCCTAGTTTCAAATTACAGTAAATGGAAGGTGCAATTGCAGTAACTTTTTGTTAATAAAAAATTAATTTTTTTTAAGGTTTTGAAACAGCCGCCATTTCTTATTCCCCCTACCTATACTTGGCAGACTCATCAATTTTGACTATTAATTATACATAGTTTTCATTAAAGTAATTACAATCTCTTATTGTTAAAAAAGGGAGGAAGTTTCCAGGGACTGCGGTTCGAATCCAGTCTGGGAGTCGATTTTTATATTATTAACTTCATCTTCTGATGCACCCCCACCCCCTCCCTCACACTCCTTTTCGACTTCTGGCTGTTTTTCTTATTATTTCACCATTATCTATCGTCTTTATTAATTAATGCTTTTATTTTTATCTTATATGCGATACAACACGAGGCCCTTACCTCCGGACTTAAAATAGCTCCTTTTTTAGAATGGATAGCTCATATATAACATTAAACATAACAGGTAACCTTAAAATACCAAAGTTAGTAAAAGGGTAAGACACAACACGAATTACTTTTTTCACAGTAATGCACTTACTAATTCACTTTTTATTTCTGTTTTAGAAGGATCGGGGGAAAAATTTTTTTTTTTCTTTCTTACCTCCTTAGTTTATTTACAAAGTAATGAAATATATAAATATTTAATACTAAGACTCACCAGTGATGCGGCGAGAGGGATGCGCTGGGATCTTTTGAGCTCTGCTCTACCCCTCACACGTGGGGGATAGAGTGAGCTCAGGGATCCTCAGGTCGATTGTGTAAATGTTATATATAAAAAAAAATGAAAACTTGACCTCTCACCATGGTGTTAGGGTGGTAACATATAGATTCCCCCGCTGCATGCCAGAAATGACTAGGCAGGGTTATATAAAAAAAAAGTAATAAAAGAGGGATATAAGGAATATTGGGATAGCGCGGTGGAAGGCACGATACTACTAACTCCTGGATTCGAATCCGGCTGGGCAGAAACTTGTTTTCTGTTACACTGTACCCGTGAGTCAACCCAGCCCTGCTGAGAGACACCCAGCCTCATAAATTGGGTAAAAATCTGGCGGTCGAGAGTGATTCTGACCAAATCACCTCCTTGCACAACCATTGGTCTAGTAACAGAACATCCTTACTAAGTACTGAATCCCTGGCCCTGGGTTGTAATGGTACAGATTTTAATTTTAATTTTTTTTTTTTAATATTTATTTATTTCTATTTACAACTGTACATTATAATACATTTAGTAAATCTGATCTAAGTTAAATTGGAGTTTTACAGGCGTGTAGAGAAACTATACCCATTGGTAGCACTCTAATGACATTTTACATTAGCTGGTCTCGTGGCCATCTTCTTTTCAGGCGCCTCGGAGGATATTCAAGAATGGAAGAGGATGAAAGATTAGAAACTAGTAGGTTTGACTGGTTAGAGAGTTTATAATGGAAGGAGTGATATCTGGTTCGGGCTAGATCGGTTACATAGGGAACATCACAAGGTCTTTATGTATGATTTTATTTGTGACTAAGTAAGGAGCATTGAGGATTTTACGAAGGATTTTGGATTGTAAGGATTGAATACGAAAAGAATTCGAAGGTTTAGTGGAGCCCCAAAGCTCAACTCCATATGTCCAGATTGGGCTTATTACAGTCATGTAGATCAGTCTTTTGTAATGTGTTGGAAGTTTAGACCGTTTGTCTAGTATGTTCTGTAATAGTCGAAATCGACGTGCAGTTTCCTGTCTTTTCAGTCTTGTGTGAGGATTCCAGGTTAATCGTTTGTCCAAATGTAGTCCAAGGTAGCGGATCTGTTCGACAAGGGTTAGAGTAACATCATGAAATGAAACTGTAGAGCAGTCAGTAGGTTTACGACGAAGGGTAAAGGTGATTTGATGGGATTTGTCGGAATTTTTAATTCTTTTTTAAAGGGATATTGATATATTTCCTAGCGTTGCAGATAGTTTTTTAACATTTTGAAACAGCCGCCATTTTTATTCCTCTTAACTATACTTGGCTTATAAAAGTAATAAAAAATTGGAGTTGAATAACTGACTTCTTTTGAGCTCTTTGACTAAAAAAGGTGAGTGACATCATGCAGTTGTAATATATATTTTATTAAATGAAGGACCATAAGATAATATTAGACCTACTTTTGAGTTGAAAGCGTTCTAAAAAGAGTGAATTATAACGTCAGCCCTCTTTCGAAAGACCAATTTAGACTGTGAGGGAGAAATTTCTCTTCTAAAGTAGTTAATGCCTCACCTGGGGTTAGGTTATAGTGGAGATAATGATCTTGAGCTTTATCATTCTTTCACCTCGTTCACAAAGGATTAATTCGAAAGATAGATATTAATTCGATTGTTAAAAAAAACATAAATAGGATTTTACTGAATAGAAGAAACGACCTTCGATAAATTCTTTTAGCCGTCAGCTGAGCCCTGGCCCTGGGCTAAGACGGTTTTAGTGTCGTCAATGATATTAATACGACATGGATTAAGTTTATCATGTTTTGTAAATTTAATCGAATTATAGTTAAGACTTAACTCATTGTTATAAAAAATACTATAAACAATTATACTAGGGGTTTCATGATGTGTCAAATTTATAAATAAATAGCATGCTAAATGTTATAAGTATAAGATTGTGAACAATTTAAAGTCCATGTTGTATGTTGATTGCAGAGCTCCTAGCGGATTTTCTTGGCAACTGTTTTGTCATCTTGTGAACTTAAGGAAATAATAAAATTCCCTCTATCTTACTTATTCCTTGTTTCCTCTCATAATTTATTTTTATTCCATTAAGTTTTTATAATTTTTATCCATTAATTTATTTTTTTAATATATTTATTTTAATTTATTTATTGATAATATTTCAATATGCCACAACCTTGGTCAATAATCGTATGATCACGTTCATGCCAAAACTAAAAACAAATATATAAAAATAATAAAATCTCTATATACAGAAAGATAAATAAAATGAAAATAATCAAACTATGTACATGAATAAAATAAAATAATAAAAATTTTAACTTAATAAAACAATAAAACAAAAGCACTAATAGTTCACACTATTATGAACATTATTATAACTCTTGAACTTAGGACCCCCAAGCCCACTCTATTCCTAACACATGAAGGATAGAGTAGGGTTCTTCAAGATCTCAGCACAGCCCTCTCACTACGTCACAGGTAATAAAGCCAGTGGAGGCTGAGTAAGTGTGCTAAATCTGCAAACACTCTAAATGGGTGGAGCATGTGTCCATTGCCGGAATCCCAATTGTCGAGTTTATTTTACTATTGGTCTCTTGGCCACTGCCGTTTCAACCTTCAAGGTGGATTGTAGAGATGAGTGGAACTGGATAAGAATTAAACCAAAGGATTAGGATGATTAAAAAGATTTATAAGGGATTATGAGAATTTGGATGATATGAGGTCAAGGATAAAAGGAATATGAAAGTCGTGGTATAGTGTTATTTTCTGAAACGTTATATGTTGCATTGACTATGGATCTAAAAATTTTGGATTGAAAGGATTGGATACCTTTGATGTTCGAAGGTTTAGCTGTTCCTCAAAGTTCATGTCCGTAGGCCCAGATAGGTCTAACGATTGTCTAAGATGAATCCAAGATATCGCACTATGTCGGATCTTGGCAAAGGAATGTTATCAAAAAGAACAGGTCACACGGGATTACTTTATTAGAGTTTGAAATCGTCCAAAACAACAGAAATAACACGCGTTAAAAACGAAAATCAAACACGAACTACGACCAACTAACCTAGCAAAACGGCAACAGACAAAATAATGTTGAGTATAGTTGCTCTGTTGACAACTGCTGTATTTAGCAGACCTATTAACAGACTCTTAACCTGGTTAAATGTTATATCGTTTTAACATGCTCAAAGAAAGAAATATTTCACCATTTAACATAATGTTTTCCATTTAAAACCCTTTAACATGTTAAATTAAATATAATGAATACCACTCTTAGGACAATTCTATTAAACACTGGTACAAACTCTTATCAGATGACTATTTTATCATCCAGCGCTATCTTGCTTACCAATCTACAAAAAAAAATTTAGTTGGGCTGGAAGTGAAAATTGTATGAAGCGTGCATGACATCATATTTTTTAAAATTTAACACCGTACAAACATAACTTTATGAAGACTTTTTTTTATTTTATTTATTTATTTAATGTGATTTACATCCGTACAAGTAATCAATACAATAAGTAAATATGTTGTATGTTTCATTTACACTTGAAAATCTTGGGAAGGAACCATCCATTGGTAGTACTTCAAGCATTAATTTAAATTAGAAGGTCCCGTGGCCATCTTCTTTTTAGACGTCTCGGAGGTTTATCAGGGATTGTTAAGGATGAAAGATTAAGAATTAATGGGTTAGGATGGTTAAGGAGTTTGGAATGAAAAGACGCATATCTGTTTTGGGCCAAATCTGCAACGAATGGAATTTAAGGTCTTTGTGGATGAGTTTATTTGTAACGTAATAAGGAGCATCAAGGATTTTACGTAGTGTATACTAATTTTTTGTAGTGAATGGGAAGTTTAAAGCGTTTGTCAAGTAAGTGTTGTAGCAATCGGAATCTACGAGCAGTTTCTTGTCGTTTCAGTCTTGTATGTGGATTCCAAGTAAGTCTCTTGTCAAGATGGAGTCCAAAGTATCGAATCTGTTCAAGAGGCGTTATTGGAGAAAGGATACTGTAGGACAGCAGGATAGAGTTATGAAAACTATAGGGGAATTCATGATTTTTAGTTTTACATGTTAAAGCGCGTTCAATGGGATAACTCATGTTAAATGTAGAATTATTTCTTTCTTTCACCATGTTAAAACGAGATAAAAAATAACCTGTTGAGAGTTTGTTACTAGGTCTGTTAAATGGAGAATGGCACCAGCTGAGCTCGTCACCATTTTGTTTGTTGTAGCAACAAGCAATGTAGTATTGTGCATATTACGCTCGTATTTTGCGTTTTGATTGTGTTAGTATTGTTTTGGATGTTTTTTTAAACTAATAAAGCAATGGATGACAATAATAATAATGTTATGACAGTTGTCAATTGGCTCATCTTAATTCACTTTCTCAAAAGTTAGAAGATCTAAAAGGCACTCGGTAGCTAAACTTTCACATAACTTCCACTTTTCACTCATTCTAGCTATGTTGTAATAAATTACTTTAATAAAAACTTAAGAAGTAAACAATAATATATTTTAGGAAGGAAATAAAACGAGTTGCTCAGAAAATCCGCTAGGAGCTCTTATGCATTTAACATTTAACATTATTTTAAATAGGGCTACTTACAATCTTATTCTTATAACATTTAACATGGTAAAACATTTTACATTTAACACAACATCATGAATACCCCTATTATATGCTTGAGTAATTAAATTAACAAACATTTAATAAAAATTCAAGAACGAAGGTTGAATTTATAGGTTATGTAGAACTATTTATATGAATTTTAGGACACCTACAACCTACTTTGCCGTTATTTACACTTCCTTTCACTTTGCCTGTCTTTATTTCGTTCCTTTTTATAATGAGAATCGAGTAAATCGGATATAATAGCAGATAAAAGTCAAAAGAACAAAACAAACGTGTAGATACCCAGGTTTTTTTCTTACATTGTTTACCAAGTCTTGGTACAAGTGTGGATTTGTGGCAAGTGGCAATCTTGTACAACCAGCTGCTTTCTTTTTTTCTTGAAAAGTGGTACACTTTACAAGAGTTTTTAATTATTAAGTATTGGACGTATTTCAAAGACAGTACCACAGTCTGCTACTGATAATACCTAAAACTATTAGAGTTGTAGCAATTTAACTGCTGCCTAATGTTAAATCAATGAAATACCTCAATCACAAAATAAAAATAAAACTTTTGTTGTCATATGAGCCACTAATAAAAAACAAAACAAAAAAAAACAGCTTTAAACATTTCCCACTACATCAGTAATAAGAGTACCACTACACTAATCATTAGATTATTTCATCAGTTTTAAAAAAAAGAAAATTCCTCAACAAATATAAATTTTATGTTAATTATATTATTTCAATTTCTTGAGACAAGGTAATTATTTATTAAATAAATCAAAACTTGTATCCTTTATTGTCTCAACACTTTTTAATTTTTTATTTTAACAGTCCAACGTTTCGGCCATTCTATCCATCCTCAATGACATCTTCAATTATAAATTCTTCCTCACATTAAATATAGAATTACTTTTGCAGGCTATTCTGCCCAGGCCATTCATTAATTATAAGTTAAAAACCTATTTTTTTAATATATATTTAAAATCACAAATATCTAATTCTTCTTATATTAAAATTATCCATACAAAATCCTACCATATTGGTATGGTGTATATGGTATATATGTATGCATATATGGTAGTGATTTTGTGTGGATAATTTTAATATAAGAAGAATTAGATATTTGTGATTTTGAATATAAAAAAAAAAATAGGTTTTTAACTTATAATTAATGAATGATCTGGGCAGAATAGCCTGCAAAAGCATTCTTGAGGATGGCTAGAATGGCCGAAACGTTGGACTGTTGAAATAAAAAAGTGTTGAGACAATAAAGGATACAAGTTTTGATTTATTTAATAAATTTTATGGTTAATAAATGCATTAATAAATAAAAGTAATCAAAATTGGACTATTGGACGCATTCAAACAAAAATACAACTTTTGTGACGTAGTTAGGATCCACGCAATTTTCTTTTTTGTAGAAATTTTTGTTTTTTCTTATTCCAATAGAACTAGCAAGAAAACTATACTGTTCTACTACTCATATATTATATTTGACAGTTGTTTTGATGCTTACTTAGATGTAGAAATATCTGTTCAGCGATTTGAATTTATGCAATAGATGATGTCATACTGGAAATATTTTCTTTTGAATCTGGTTTTAATGAATTAAAGGCAGACAGACTGAGCGGGTCAAGGTTAGAGTCTGGCTCTCATTGACTGGAACCATTAATAAAAGTGAATGTGTCAATTTAATTATCTTTTAATGGCCGTTCGCCATATCAAGCAGGCTGTGGCCGCAAGGACACCTGGATCAAGCTCACAAAAGGTTAATAAATGTCTGCCGAAGAAATGGTTTGTTTTTATTGAGTCATCTCATTGAGCAAGTTTTTTTTATTATTATTTATTGATTGGCATATACAACTGTATTTACGTAAAAATACATCTAGTAAATTTGATGTTAGATTAAATGGTATATTAAAGGCATGTAGAGAAACAACAGTACAAGAGCCCAAGAGGAGAAAAAAGGCGGTTATCTCACCCTAATTTTCGATTATTTTAATGAAAACTAAGTTTCCGAGATATAGCTTTTTAAAAAGCAACATTTCATAAAAATGTTGTATGGGACGTACTGAAAGATCAGTGATTAGTGATTTTTATTTTAAAAAAATTATATCTCAAAAACCATTTCACGTACAGATGTTTATTAGCATTCAAATTAAAGCTAGTTTAAGGAGCTATAAAATAATTTATGGTGTTTATCTTCGTAGGAGAAATAGTTTACATGAAATTTGCTAAAATAAATTGATTTATAGTTGATTGGACAAATTATCATTTGCAAAATTTATCTTTATATGTGAATATCATAAAATCTACTACCCCTACAAAGGTAAGTGTCATAAACTACTTTATAGTAAGTTAAATTTCCTTTATTTTGATTGTTGCAGACATATGTACGCCTTATGGATATAGAGATATATTTTATTAAAATCCAACATTTTTTTTTTTTTTTCCCTACGCCACAGGAAGTGGGCTATTACGCCATTTTCCCTCTTGCAGCCCAATACAATTTTATTCGTCCTCTTAGTTCGTCCGTATCTCGCTCAACATTTATAGGAACAACTAGAAATTAACATATTGTGAGTTTATTTTGTCAAATATCATAAAAACTACCACTCCTACAAAGATAAACATGATTAACTATTTTGTAGTAAATTTAACTAGCTTTAATTTGAGCGCTGGCAGACATCTGTACGTCCAATGGTTTCTGAAATGCAGTTTTTCATAAATCAAACTTAATGTCCAAACAACTATAAATCAATTTATTTTAGCAAATATCATGAAAACTACTATTCCTACGAAGGTAAAGGACATAAACTCCTTTATAGTCCATTAAACTAGCTTTAATTTGAGTGTTAATAGACATCTGTACGCCACATAGTTCCTGAGATATAGATTTCTCAAAATAAATTAACTAACTACCAATCTTTCAGTAGATTTTTAAGAAATTTTGCTTTTTAAAAAGGTATATCTTGAACATTATTGCACGTAAATAGCTCTTTTAGGGCTAATATTTCAGCAAATTCACTCTTCTTTAAATAATGTTCTCTTAGATTTTCTAGTGTTATTGGTAGTTTTTAAGATTTAGAGCTCCGAATGAAAAATTAAGGTTTTGAAACAGCCACCATTTTTTATTCTCCCCACCTATACTTGGCAGACTCATCAATTTTGACTAGAAATTATAACTAGTTTTCATTAAAGTAATCAAAAATTGTGGTGAGATAACTGCCTTTTTGTCTTCCCGGCTCTTGTACTATTTCTACATCTTCTTTTCAGGTGCCTCGGAGGATACTCAGGAATTGAAGGCTAGAAATTAGTGGTACTGGATGACAAGAAAGTTATCATGGAAGAATTGGTATCCGGTTCGGGCTATATTGGTTTCATATGGAACCTTGAGGTCTTTATGGATTTTATTTATGACAAAGAAGGGAGCATTGAGGATTTTATGGATTTAGGATTGTAAGGATTCAGTACAAGAGGAATTTAAAGGTTTAGTGGAACCCCACAGCTCAACTCCGTGTATCCAGATAAGCCTTATAGTCTTGTAGATCAGTCTTTTGTAATGGATTGGAATTTTAGACCGTTATTCTAGAAAGTACTGTAATAGTCAGATTCAAGATGCAATCTCCTGTTTTTCAGTCTTGTATGAGGATTTCAAGATTTGTCGTTTATCTAGATTTAGTCCAAGATAGCGGATCAGTTCGACAGGAGTAAGAGCAAAGGATTAAAGGACTAAAGGGCAGTCAATAGATTAACGACGAAGGGTAAAGTTTATTTTATGGGATTTGTTGAATATTTTAGTATTAATTTTTATTGAAATTTATAACTATACATTTATAAACATACATCGAGAAAATTTTATTTTAGGTTATAAAAGAAAACTTCCCGACCACCCAAACCAACTCATTTCTAGCCTGGCTTCTCCTTCACTACCTAATAATCCTCTTTGGCGTCTGAAAAGAAGATGACCTCGAGATCTTCTCCTTTAGAAATGTTTTTGGAGTTCTATCAATGGGTGGATTCTCCACATGTTTGTATCATGTTATAATATCACTTACAGCAAATTTACTTGATGAGTATATATGTATACAGTTGTAAACAACAATAAATAAATTATTAAAAAAAAAAGGTTATAAAGGAGTGATACAGGCGTGTAGAGAAAATATTTATTGGTAGCGCTCTAATGACGTATTTACATTAGCAGGTCTTGTGGCCATCTTCTTTTCAGGCGCCTCGGAGGATTGTCAGGAATGGAAGAGGAAGAAAGGCTAGAAACTAGTGGGATTGGATGGTTAGGGAGTTTATAATGGAAAGAATGGTATCAGGTTCGGGCTAGATCGGTTACATTTAGACATTAAGGTCTTTATGTATCATTTTGTTTGTGCCAAAGTAGGAAGCATTGATGTTGTTATGTTAATTTGGAATGCAATTAAAGGGTTATTGTTAATTGCTAGCACACATTTGTCATCGGTATACATGTGAGGATAGTGTTAGGATTGGTTGGGATGTCAGCTGCTTAGAGGATAGGATCGAGAATACTCATTTTTTTTTTAATCATTTATTTATTGTTATTTACAACTGCATAACATATATACAACAAGTAAATTTGCTGTAGGTGACATAGTGACATGATACAAACATGTGGAGAAGCTACTCATTGATAGAACTCCTATATGTTACTCTTGATAGAATAACATTTCTAGAGGAGAAGATCCCGACGCCATCTTCTTTTCAGACGCCTAGAAGGATTATTAGGTAATGAAGGAGAAGGTTAGAAACAAGTTGATTTGGGGGGTTGGTAAGTTTTCCATGGAAGGAATGGTATCTGGTTTTGGCCAAATCGGCAACACATAGGACATTGAGGTCATGATAGATAACTTGATTTGTGACAAAGTAAGGAGCATTAAGGATTTTACAAAGGATTTTGGACTGTAAGGATTGGATTCGGGAGGAATTTGATGATTTAGTGGAACCACAATACTCAACTCCATATTCATTATTTAAATTTAAATGTTGACATTTTAACACAACAAGCGAATCTAGCTTGTATTAATTTAGAAGTTGTTGGCAATAAACCTAAAATATACGGAGGCCATTTTGAAAATCTGCCATATTAGGCATATACTCTGGTATACTTTTTATTTTTACTAACGTGTTTTTTCAAAAATCTTTAAATAAAAATTCATTTATAGAAATTAATTTACACTTCGTTCTAGGTACAGCCATTTTTTAAATCTAGTTTTACTAAACCATGACTGGCTTATAACAATAGGTAACCTATAAAAACATGGCTGCCTTAACTAACCAGTTCTGAGTAAGTAATGAAAAAAAATGTTAGAAAAACTAGAAATCTATCTCAATGACAATTAAAAGTTGCTAATAATACTCTAAAATTTAGTAGTGGCCACAGTTATCTAGAATACTTCTGCATTGTTACGTTTCGTAAAAGGTTATTATTTCTGTTGAATAATAGAATGAGAGTAAGATGAGGTCGTGCGATGAGGACTCTCGTACCCACACGATCGCACACACCTTCCCACATAGCTTGTGTTTAATTATACAATGACATTAAGTTTTATACAGATCATGTATTGTATTGTGATTGCATGTGCTCGTGGATTGTGTATGTAGACCATTGTTGTTTCAAAGGGCATTGTTGGCAACTGAATCAAAATTGATGGTATTGGGATATTATTTATAAGAAAAATACATATTTCGGCCATGTTAGAATCTTCAACATACTTATGATGAACCAATATGTTTGCATAGGAGAGTGAACATTTTGTTTTAAATGATGAATATAAAATAAACTTAATAAAGCTATAATTAGATTAATTATTTTTTATATATGCTTGTTTGAGAGTTGTTTAGTTTATTCTTAATTTAAAACAATTTTGATCCTTTTTTCCTCTCAACTTTTATTCTTTAAAATTTCTCCAACGTTTCGGCCCTCAGGCCATTCTCAAGGATACCACCTTCAATATTGATGTCGTTTCTTTTTTAAATCTTAAAATTGCAGGCTAATTGCCCTGGTCACATGTAACTTTTTCTAAAAGATTTATATCATAGATTTAAAACTTTTTTACAAAACACTTTCCTTCCTTCACTTACATTTACAACTTAAAATGTAATTTAAGGCAATTAGCATAAATATTTAGCAATAATTAACATCAATATTGAGAATGGCCTGAGGGCCGAAACGTTGGAGAAATTTTAAAGAATAAAAGTTGAGAGGGAAAAAGGATCAAAATTGTTTTAAATTAAGAATAAAGCTATAATTTTTTTTAAATCCCGTTTGGTAATTCCTCACAAGGGGTATGATCTCCAGGGTACTATCTCCCTGTTCTAACCATGGTAGGGAGGGGGTCAAGTTTCCAATGTGTAGGACCTAGGACGAAATAAAAGTTTGCTAAAATAAATTAATTTGGACAAAATTTCATGGAAAAATTCATATTCATAGTCCAATATCCTGAAAAATACTGCATCTACGAAGATAAACGTTATAAATTACTTTATAGATCATTAAATGAGCTATAATCTGAGCGTTAATGGTCATTTGTAGGTCGAATGGCTCCTGAGATATAGATTTCTCAAAATGAATTCACTGACGACTAATTTTTCAGTGCATTTTTTATGAAATGTTGCTTTTTAAAATGCTGTATATCGGCAGCTACTGAACATAAATAGCTCTTTTAGGGCTCATATCTTAGCAAAGTTACTATTCTTCGAATAATCTTTTATTAGGTTTTTTAGTGTTCTTGATAATTTTAAAGATATAGAGCTCTAAAAGAAAAAAAATTTTTTTAACATTTTGAAACAGCCACCATTTTTTATTCCCCCTAACCTATACTTGGCAGACTCATAAATTTTGACTAGTAACTATAGATAGTTTTTATTAAAGTGATAAAAAATTGGAATGAACTGCAATAACTGCAATTTGGACACTTTTTAGCAAGAATTTAAAAGAAAAACTTGAAATTCGCAAGTTAAATGAAAACTTGCAGATGTAAGAGAAAGTGATTGTTTCTACATCTTTTAATTTTGAAAAATAAAATAAAATACGGTTGACCAAAAATACCTTAGCATTTTCCCTACACTTCTTACAGTCCTTATCTTTACAGTGGTTGGTGTTGGGGTCTTGTTGGTTTGTGATGGCACTCTTGATGTTAGAACATGGTCTTTTCCAGTCAGTAGCACAATTTTTTGAAAAGCTGACGCTTCGAAAAAAAGCGCGGGTTTGAGGAGTTTTCCTTCTCGAAAACAAAAGACTAATATCACCTTAACTTCTGGCAAAGATGAGTCAAAGTAATTTACGATACTGGACTATATTTTGAAAAATAATTTTAATGTGTAGATTTTATTCTGATATAAAAGAAAAAAATATATATATTAAAATAGGCTATGGTGGTTTCGCCAATAAAAAATTCAAAAGGAATGAAAGGCGAAAATAACATATGAAATGAGCGTCGGTGGAAGAAGGTCAAGAGGGAGGCCAAGAAACTCTTGGAATGGAGCAGTGGAGGAAGGATTGGACGAGAGAGGGATGGACTGGAATAGACGCAGCCAGGTGATACTAGATATATGGATTCAGATCTACATCTCACGCTGATCTGCAGTAAGTAAGCCATGATTAAAAAGAAGTAGAAAAGAAAAAAACTCATTGATTAAATTATTCGGGTTAAATAAAAGAAAAAGACAAATTGTAGTGCTTGAGGTTTTATTGATAATTTAAATAAATATTTTTATATACATGGTATATAGGTCTTGAGTAAACAGGTAGAGATGGGTCTTGTTTAACCGTAGTATGGGGAAGCGTATTTGGCGACTGGGGCAGCATAGGCAAGGGGAGCAGCGACCTTAGCGACTGGGGCAGCATAGGCCAATGGGGCGGCGACCTTGGCGGCTACGACGGCCTTAGCGACGAGGGGTTCCTTGTGTACGACGGCGTTGAATCCGTTCACTGGGTCGGCGGTGTAGTCGACGGTACGCCTGGTGCCATCGGGTTCGGTCAAGGAGTAGCTTCCGTGGACGACATCTCCGTCACGGTCTTCGTGCTGGGTCTTGGAGTCTCCGGTGAGGGCATCCTGGACATCGTAAGCGTAGGAGTACTGTGGGTTGGGGTCGTATTCGTCGACGACTGCGGCCTTAGCGGCGAGTGGAGCAGCGACGGCTAATGGCTTAGCGGCGTAGGCATAAGGAGCTGGGGCGTATGCTGGGGCAGCATAGGCGGGGGCGGCGTAGGCGGGGGCGGCGTAGGCCCTGGCGGCGAGGGGGGCGCCTGGGGCGAGGACGGCGGGGGCGTAGCCAGCGCTAGCGGCGGCCACGAGGGCGGCGAGTGCGATAAACTGCAACGTACAAAACAAAATTAATAAAGTTATCGACAATCAAAAAAATAAAATAAAGAAATACGATCGTGATTGATCACACAATACAACAATAATTCAAAGCATATTGATTAAAAATACGAGTATTTCACAGATTTCAATACTATTGATAAATGTGGAAGAACTCTCAAAATACTTCGATGCCAAACAATACAAAAAACAAGCTCTAGCTTGATAAGTTAAAAATGACCATCTATGTGTTCCTTATAGGAATTTAGGAAACTTACAGGAATTTTTAGATGGTCATTCGGGATGGCAGGCTGTCGTGAAGGAATGGGATCACAAACACCCGTACCATTCTGACTGAAGCTAACTTGTTAATGAGATATAGAACAGTAAAGATGAGGAATGCCTCTTTGGAATCGTAATAAACAGAAACCTGTTTTAGCTATTATTTTGGCATTTGTCTGCTTGAATTAAGTTATATCCATGGTATAAATAAGATATTCCAGTTAACGCCTCCTGAATAATTGAAGTGTTCGAAAAAATAAATTTAATACTTCGGACAACATATAAAATTTGTCACAGCCTTAAGACAGGCCGACGGAAGTGAAACTTCTGAAAATGCTATGTTATTAAAAGTTATTAAAATGTCATTAAAAATGATCATGGGTTCCCTCTTAAAGCTTAAGTCAAAAAATATTAGTTCCATAATAATAATTAGAATTGTACAGCATTTCTGAATTCAATTCTAGTAGAAAATTTGTTATATTGAAACAAGAATTTATGAGATTATAAGATCTCACTCAATCGGTCTGACCGGGATTGAAAACTCTTCTAACCTCCTATTCTCCTATTACAAACCTTCCTGCTAGAATTAATTAACCAGTGTTACCCTTCAATACCACTTCACCTCCGTCAAAATCAATTTATTCCCTTATACTTTTTTTTTTGAGCTCTAGAACGTCAGTAAAGAAGTTTAACTTCAATTTAAAGGGGGAAAATTGGGCTTCGGCATTCGAAAATTAGTGCCTGTTCACTAAATATGTCTACTTTGTCAGATTCTTTACCTACTGCAAGGGCGGAACTGATCAGTAAATGAGTAGTAAGATCATAAACAATAAAATTAAATTTTAATAATTTAATAATTAATATTTAATAATTTTTGGAAAAAGGCCAATAACCTAGAAAAATAAGTAATTTTTATTTAAATAAGTAAATAATTTAAATTAAAGTTTATATTTTACTTTATAATATTGTGAACCCCAACGAGCCATTAGGGTCATGGGTTCAGCATTTGTAAGGAAGCACTGTTTTTAGAACAACGGTTATACAAGGAGGTGGTGTTTTCAATATCACGCTCAACCAGATTTTTTCCCGATTTAGAGTACTCACTTTATGTGACTGAATGGACCTCAGGAGGGCTCCAGAACCCACAGGATTGACTCACGGCTACAGTGTAACAGAAAATAATTATCTGTCATATCCGGATTCGAACTCGGGTCATTGCAGTTAGGTAATGCCTTACCACTGTGCTACCGCACTCCCAGATATTTTACTTCATAAGAAGAATTAAAATGTGAGCTTAGTGAACAATATAGTTGATGCCATTGGAAGCTAGAAAAGAGACCTCACTATACAGCTAAGTAATTATAATTGGAGAAGGAACAAATAATAATCATGAAGTTGCCCCCCCCTCCCAATATTTTTTTTATTGCACTTTCTCTCCTATATGTGATAACTTTTTATTTTTATTTTTATTTATTATTCCCCTTTCTGGTCATTTCTGATATACAGGGGTTACCCACAGAGTACTATCATATTCTAACATCATGATGGGTGTCAAGTTTTCATTTCGTGGGACCGCCATAGAAATAAAAGACGACTCTCCAGGTCGGATTCGAATCGGCGCCGCTGCAGTTTCCAGGTCGCAAAGACCTACGTATCAACTCCATGAGTTACATACGGCCCAAACAAATATGTGATAACAAGGATCCACTTTCACTTATTCATATAAATTAAATTTACACGAATGTTAAATCGAAAAACAAACTGTGGAGTGACTTTGGGTGAACTCAAATTTTCCTACACAGAACCTGGACTATGAGTCGATCTCTAATATATTGTGCCTACAGACAAAAAAATTGAGGGCAAGTATGGTATCTGCTTAAGAAAGATTATCTTCAAACTATATCAAAGTTTTTTTCAGCTGGCAGACATTTCCTTAACGTAATCACCGCCTTTAATGATCTGATCTAGAAACATTGGAAACGCAAACAGGAACCGGGACAAGGCTGATAGAGGCGGAATGGTATTTAGCCAGGCCCTTGTTGCACCACCCTCCTGCACAGTTGTGCAACCCGAACCATGCTTCGAGCGGGTAGGTCTGTCTGCAGTCTTATCGCTATGAATCATTTTGTTCCCGATTATTAGAACCTTCGCTATTTCAGTCTAGAAATTGAAGAACGGTATATAATAAAATGTTATCTCTCTATATATATAAAAAAAATGTTTAAGTGATCAACGTGTAATATTTTATTTTACATGTGTACACTGTAAATTACAGTCATTAAATTTGAGTAACGAATAGTATAGTAAAAAGAACGGTTGTACATTTTGTAAAATAAGGGTTGGTTCGCCGTTAGGTGTACGTGGAGGAGGGGGGGTTATACCTTACGTATTTACGTATTTTTTAAATTAACTGCGTACAACTTTTTATTATTACTGAGGGCTTAAACCTATTATTTATTGAAATTTACTACTGTTAACTTAAAAATATATAACTAGTAAATGTGGTTTGATTTATGGCAAAAAATCATATAAACTTGTGTAATAGTTTTAAGCTAGTTTCTGTATTCAAGATTTATTCATTTATTTTTTAATTTAATAAAATTAATATAATGAAATAAATTAAATTGATAAAAAAAACAAATTCCTAATAAATGTAAAGTTCAGCAACACTGTAAATGGCAACACTGTGTTGTAACCTCTAGTGCTGTTATAGCTATAAGTTATAACATCAGCTTTATTGTTATTGCTATTGTATGTGTTTCGATTATGAGTTTAGTGGTTCCATTATTATTTATTCTATTCTTCTCCATTACTGAGTTTAATATACGTTTAATTTGATTCTGTTATACAAATAATATAATTCAGGCAATGATTGCATTTATAAGTATATTTTTTATTTTTTTTTTGAATTTTAATTACCTATAATTAGTGCTTTTATATTGAACTAGCCAATCCGGCAATGCTACGCTATTTCTATATTTAAGGATGCATATGGATTTAATAAACACAATTGATTGTTTGTTATATATTATTTTATACTTTAATATTATGATTTAGTATCATAAGTAGTACTTAATTAATAACCTTCAATATTAGTACTATATTTAAAAAATTTCAGACCGACTGACCTATCAAAGTGGTAAAAGATTTTTTAAAAGTGAAACAAAGTTGATATTTTTGTAGAAACCCTTAAATACGAATTTGCGAAAAAACGAAAAAAAAAAATAACTCCAGCATAACTCAACCAATCTACACCCAATTTGGCAGTGGGTTAGTGTGCTATAAACTACACCAAAGGGCAGAAACCAGATCTAATTGAACAAATTAGATCTGGAGATATAACATAATATGTTTGAAACCCATATTTCTTTTACTATATAATAAATGTCCCATATAAAGTTATGATGAAAAGATGGCTTTTCGTATGTGCAAATACGTTTTGGAAGAGAGATCTCAATTTTTATTTTCTTTATGATCATTTATACCTTTGTTATTAATATAATTTTCAATGAATATAGAAAAATTATTGCCATTATTTTATTCTCTATTTCTTTCTTTAATATACTGCTTTGTGAATTATTTAAATATTGTTTTTTCTTTAGGGTTTTTTTCCAAACCCTAGCAAAATCGTGAAATTCATAAGCTTATGAGAAATGACTATAATTCATCACACACAGATTGTTGTGATGAATTTTCATAGTGAAATTTAACTGTGATTAAATGTTTTTATTTTTTATTTAATAAGAAGAATTGACTAAATAGGATAATAGGCCGAAACGTCGGACTTATAAAAGTTATATTAAATTAATAAATATATATAAATTGTTTTTCGTATTGGATAAAATTTATTTGTTTAAACAATTATTTACTTTCTTGTCCCACCGCACCCCCTACCATCTTCTCATATATACGGTCAACTATATTATCATCATTAAAAAATAAATTAATTTCAAATAACACAAAGCACATACAATAATAGCATTATATTTCGATGGAATAAATTTCATAATGGCTTTTAAAATCGCAACAAATGAGTCTAATTCCTTATATATAAGCCACCACATTAATTCGCATGAAAAGAAACATTTAAAAAAAAAAAAAGGAAAGAAAGAAATTATGCAAATAATCATGATTCCTATAAATACACAACACTGTAGGTCTGTTCCAACGACCACTAACAAGTATGACGCATGCGCAGTACTGGTTTTTCCATTTTAAAATCTACAGTGCGCATACTCCTGACTATTTTTGACAATAAAAAGTGATCGTTGGAACAGACCTAATCATTCTATTTACAAAAAAGAAGGTTATAGTTCAGGTTATAAGTAACTACTGTAAGTCAGACTAATATGAAAGTAAAAATTTAATTTTTAAGGCCCCAATTCGAATTAACTAGATTATGTCCATAATTTTTGGACGGACTAATAGGTAAATATCTAAAAATAAAATAATTAATGTTAAATTGCTTATTAAATGTGACTTGGATAAAATTTCCGCAGTTAGTTCAGTTTAATGACACATGTTTCGCTCTTTTTCATCTTAGTTTTTCCTGTGTAAATAAATACACGGATCGAATTATTGAGTACAAAGAACAACTTAAATTTCGACCGAAAGAAGTCACTTATGTTAGAATATAATATTTTCAATAACAAAATTTGAGTTAAAATTTACCTTAGATGCCATGTCGGAGGATTGATCCAGCTTTTGGAACTGATACAGACTCAGAAGAGAACAGACTATATATACTATACTGGAAGGGTTGCCCAAGATGGGTGGAGCAGTCTGCTGTGGTTCACGGTCGCCGAGAGTCGAACCTTCGGCCTTGTCTCATGATGGGGTCTATATCTTATATAGGCTTCTGCTTCGATTAATTATACTTTAATATGTATGCCTAATATAAAAAAAAAAATCAATATTTACTTTATGCACTGCCATACTGATCAATCCGATTGCGATGTTTTTTTGCTAAATGTTCAGGATTTTCCCGAGTTAAGAATTTTTGGCGAGTAGCTAAACAAATATTTTTTATCCTTGATTATTATATACCAATCGATTTGTCTTTCTGGAGAATAAAAAAATAAAATATTACTGATTCTTCATATGTACTTTCAATTACGTATATAATGATAATAATACTTTATTTATTCTGGGATGAGTCCCTTTAGAATAATAAAGAGAAATCAATAGATGAGGGCTGGAAATACTTAAACAAAAAATACAAAGAAATATAAACAGTCATTATAAATAAATAATTATAGGTTACTTTCTCACTTTTATCAGTTGAACAATAAAAAAAAATATGAATAAATAGAAAAGAGAAAAGAAAACGATGTAAAAATAATTAAGAATGATATAATAGTTTACATACATATTTACAATTATATAAATTTACTGAATGGATAGGAAATGATCGAACAGGCGGGATTTAAAGGTAGGGAGGGTATTGGAGCGACGGATGTTGGAAGGGATGGAGTTCAATAACGATGAGGCTTGGATAATGAACGATCTATCGAAGGCAGCGGTTCGGTGGGGCCTTCTGTATAAATCTCAAGACCGGGAACGGATATTGCAGGAACGTATAGAGGATTTGAATCGAAGGAGCTCAGAGATGTATGATGGACGGCGGGATTGGATGACTTGGAAGATGAGGAAAGCCAGGAAATACTTAGACGCTAGGAAGGATAAAGCCATTTCAACTCTGCATAAAAACGGGAAACAGAGGCGTCCCTTGGGATCCTGAAGATGTAGCAATTAATCAAACGTTTTAATTTCGCCTCGAGATCCCCAGAGACGCCCCCATATACCGTACAGCAATAGTCAAAGTGGGGAAATATTAGAGAAGTGACCAGGAGACTACGAGTTTCAAATGAAAATAAGTGGCAGAGGTAATTTAAATGTTTTAAAGTTGAAAAGGCACGGTGGGAAATATTGGATTTTTCCAGGAAAGCGTTTGATCAAAGGGTATACCCAGGTTTTTGATGGTGGGGTGAAATTTGATGGGACTATCATATTGGAACAGAGTTGGAATATTAGGAACAGTTTTAAGGAGGTGATTGGAGCCTATTAAGATTGCCTTCGTCTTCTCCGCATTTATCTTAAACTTGTTAGCTCTTGCCCATTCGCAAATCCCATCCAAATCTTCTTGAAGTTTCTCAGTGGCTGGTAATAGGTCCGAAGGCGGGAAGGACAGGTATATTTATATGTAATATATATTAAGGGAAAGTATTGCAGTCCAGAAAAATTTTGAATTTTATTTTTCGACGAGAATATCTTTTGAGGTCCTCTGTGTCCAAAAAAACTAGTTTTGCAAAATGGTCTGTGTGTGAAGAGGCCAGCTCAAAAACGAAAAGTCGTAAAAACTGAAGTTACAGATTTAAGTCGAGTATATACCTGGGATGTGACAGTAATTTTTTCGATAAATCGACCTACTGAAAATGCCACTTTATCGAATCGAATTTTGCATTTTTTCGATTCGCTCCAAAACGGCTTAATTGAGATAAACTATCAAAGTTAAATAAGTCTTGAAAGAATGTATTTACGCTAAATCGATAGAATATTAAAATATACCGTCTCAAACTAGAGTTAATTATTGAATCCGAAGGTAGGAGAAAATCTTTAATTAATTTAAACACAGGGGCACAAACATTTATCTGGAAGTTCTAAGGGCTACTGAATACAAACGTGTGAATGCAGCAACAAGCACCCTTTGATTTGTGACCAAAAACTGACACTCAACGGGTTTGCCACATCAAAGGCAATTTCTACCAGCCAAGCCAAATAACCCATTCACATGCTAGCGTGTGAGTGAATTTGCAATTGTTTGGCTAACATGTGGAGGCACCTTTACAGAAACTTTTCCGTTAAAATCGACCAGCTGGAAGTATCTTTTGATAGAATCGATTTTCTGAAAAACATCTCTAACGAATTTAATTAAACTCTGTATGGAAATGTACAATTAAATAGTATTTATTATCTGATAGATCTTATTATCATTGAAATAGTTTGACAAGGCTTCAATGATTTTTAAAAAAAATTTCTCTAAAGTGTTTCTAATTTTTTTACTGAAAACAATAAACGGTTATCATTGCTAGCAATAATAAACAATATATTGAAGTATTTCAATATTATAAGATCTTTCTCGATTTCATTACAATTATCCTTTGCTCAACAGTTTTATTCCTTGCAGGAACAAAATTTATATCCCTTATTCCCACCTTAATAAATCCTAAAATTCTGATTTTTATAAGAACAGAAAAATAAAAAAAATTCTGTTCATAATTTTCGCTCTCAGGTATCAAACATGACATCCAAACCAATTCTAACATTATCCTTACTACGTATACCGATGACACATGAGTGCTCGCAATTAATAATAACCCTTTGATTGCATCCTAAACTCTCCAATCCCATATCACAGTCCTCGAAGAATGGTGTCGTAATTGGAGGATTAAAATAAATCCCATCAAATCACCTTTACCCTTCGTCTTAAACTTACCAGCAGCCCTACAGTATCCTTTAATAATGTTGGTTTGAAAGATCCGTTTCCTTGGACTACATTTGGCCAAACGACTAACCTGGAATCCTCACATAAGACTGAAAAGTCAGGAAACTTACTAAACAAACGGTCTAAACTTTCAATTCATTATAAAAGACTGATCTACATGACTGTAATATGACCTATCTGAATATACAGAGTTGAGCTTTGGGGCTCCACTAAACCTTCGAATTCCTCTCGTATCCAATCCTTACAGTCCAACGTAAAGACCTTATTAATGTTCCAAATATAAGAGATCGAGCCTGAATCACATACTGTAAAATCAAATTTACTGGATGTATCATTATGAACTGTTGTAAATTTCAAGAAAGATATAAAAAAAACAAACAAGAAGTTCATTTGAAATCACTGACCCCATGTTTGTAGCCTCTCCTTGTAACTTGAAAACAATGGTCTCGAGACAGTTTTATTCATTTTATAATGAAGACTAATCCCTTAGAAGGAGGATTTAAGGCATGAAGTAATGTCTGAGGAAGCAGCTAGTGGCAGCTATATAAAGCAATAACATGAGGGTCTGGAAGGAAGGTTATAAACATAAAGGCTTATACAACAAGTTGCTGAGAAAATCCGCTAGGGGCTCTTATGCATTTAACG
>NW_027104672.1:265958-270414 GCF_000696795.3 Halyomorpha halys | reverse complement strand
TTTTTTAATTTTAGTATGTATGAGATCATTCATCACTATTAACTATTGCCCACAACTGTGTGGCAGATTGTAATATCTATCAATAAATGAATCTATCAAGAGATAAAAAAAAAAATTAAAAAAAAAAAAAATTAAACTAAATAGTTAGTTTTACCTTTATTATTTAATGTTTGCTTAAAAATTAATTTGTATAAGAGATGGACTTACATTAGGTGTGTATCCTAGAAGAGATAGCGAGCTACTGGCTTAAGATGGCAACCTGCTCAGCAACTTACACTAAAGGTGAGCATCATAAAAAGTAGACTTTATTCACATTTATTTAAAACTTGTTAGGTATTGAAGGTCAGTTTTTGCTTTTTATTCCTATATCCTCTACTATTGTATTCAAAAAATTTTTTTTACATCAAACTAACTCAAACCTATGCAAGGTTAGCAATGTTATATCCTATCCTAAACAGAAATTCCAAACTAAAACCAGAAACAACTGTTCTTATATTTAAAACAATCCTCAGGCCACTGCTGATATACGGCTGTGAAGTCTGGGGAGCGCCATCCTTCACGAAAAAGAAAAAATACAACCTTTTCAAAATAAAGCCCTAAGAATCGCAGTTAATGCTCCTTGGTCCATAAGAAATAGCCAATTGCATCGCGAAGTACAGATGGAGTCAATAGAGGAGTACATCAAAAAACGGTTCATGAAGTTCCACTCCCAGCTGCCGACAGTTAAAGAAGCCTACCTTTACAACCTGAGAAACACAACCTCAACCCGAAGACTGAAGCCCAGTCTGCTGCAGGACATTCTTTTATAAATTTTTTATTTATTTTAATTTTATACCGGATCGGCCTAGTGGGCCTTACATGGTTGATATAACTTATATTATATATATTTTTAACAGTTGATTATGAGAGGGTATAGACATACAAATGACACCCCTAACTATATAAAATGTTCTTATTAAAAGAAAAAAAATAATAATAAAATGAATAGATAAGAATAATGCTTCTTAATAAAACAGGAAAGTAAAATTAATAACAAAAAAAAAATGATATTGGTCCACTTAAATAAAACAAACAATTGTCTTCTAATAGTAAAAAGAAACTGAGATAAAAAGAAACAAAGTTAATTTGAAAAAGGGAAGAGAGAAAAAAAAAATAATGAATAAATAAAATGATTAATAATAATAAGTAAACAGAGGTAGTGTGACTATGAATTAATTTTGTATTTATTAAAAATTTATAAAAGAATGTCCTGCAGCTTCAGTCTTCGGGTTGAGGTTGAGTTTCCCAGGTTGTAGGTCATTGCTCCTTTAAATATCGGCAACTGGGAGTGGAACTTCATGAACTGTTTTTTGATATAATCCTCCATTGACTCCATTTGTAATTCGCGATGCAATTGCCTATTTCTTATGAACCAAGGAGCATTAACTGCGATTTATAAATTTTAATAAATATGAAATTAATTCATAGTCACATTACCTTTATTTTACTTTTTATTTATTATTATTCATTATTATTATTTTTCTTCTCTCGTCCCTTTTTCAAATTAACTTGTTTATTTTTACTGTTAGAGGGCAATTTTTTGTTTTATTTAAGTTTCCAATATCATTATTTTTTGTTATTAATTTTACTTTCCTCTTTTATTAAGAAGCATTATTCTTATCTATTTATTTATTTTTTTCTTCTTCTTTTAATAACATTGTTTATAGTTAGGGGTGTCTTTTGTACGAGACTATACCTCCCCACCTATAATCAACTGTTAACAAAGAATATATATATAATATAACGGTTATATCAACCATGTAACCAGGCCGATCTGGTATAAAATAAAATATATAAACATTTTTTTTAAATTTTATCCTCTAATTTTAATATACAGGTGTCCGATAAATGAGTGGCCATATTGTGAGAGAAGATAAAATACCTTGAGAGGAATAAAATAGTTCTTCATCACGAGGAGGCCCCTCACCTCCGGACTCAAAATAGCCCCTTGAATGGATAGCTCACATGTAAAATTAAATATAACAGGTAACCTTCAAATACCAAAGGTAAGACACAACACGAATTACATTTTCTTTTTACAGTAATGCACTTACTAATTCACTTCTTATTTCTGTTTTAGAGGGTTTGGAAAAAAAAAAAAAAGAAGAAAAAAAAAAAAGTTCTTTATGACTATGGCTCATAGTACCATTCTCAGCGGTATGAGATAAAAAAAAATTTTGAGCTTTTAGCTGTTATGTGATTTTCTCAGAAAAACACTAATAAATGTACTTTGAAGCTGTAAATGTAAGAAGTACTAAATTAAAGATGATAAAATTTCCCGGATTGAAGGAAGCAGGGAGACTGTCGAAGAATTTAATGTGTCTCAGTGTGATGTGTTGTACAGTTTCTAGCTGTAGTTCGTTATGAATGTGTGTCATGTTACGTCTTTCCAGAGATGTCCCTCGACATATCTTCTGTAGTGTGCTGTTTTGGTATTGTTGTAGTGATTTCAGGGCTGTTGGGTAGAGAAAATGTAGTAGTGGTGCCTCGTGTAGGAGTGGTGGTAGTATTACTTTGTAGATGAGTAATTTGAGTCTGAGTGACAGCCCTGGTGAGTAGATGAGGTGTTTAAGTTGGTATGATGTTGATTTGACGATTTGTATTCTGTTCTGTATGTGTGCAGTGAAAAATATTATTAAAAAATATTTTGAACTTCTCTAAGAGATATCGATATGACTCTGAGGCATTGTGTGAAGACAGCTCAGTCTGTTACGTGAAAATGGGCCTTACTAACAAGTTATGGAGTTAAGATTTAGGCTACCACAATGTAGTTAACATCCTCTGTAACACTTCATTATAAATCAAAGTTACTCATTGTAACTCCAATTTAATTTCAATTTTTAGGATCTGTTAACTACCTGACTCTCGCCCATAGTACATCTGCTCGATTAACGGCAATCTGACGATCCAAGAAGGACATGTGCCAGAGCCATTTATGGTAGAAGAAGCGTTTGGTACGCAATCGCTATCATAATGTAATCACGGCTTCTTCCCGTCATCTTTAAATAAGGCCATATCGCATCAATATCTAATTAAATACAACAGAAGATTGTACAATAGAATTTGTAAACCGAATCCAAAAAAGGAGAAAAAAGTTTCTAAATTATGACATGTGTTAGTGATTAAATGGAGAATGGTTGAACCAACAGGTCTCGGGGATCGACAGAAACCTAAATCGGAAGGCTGTAGTACAAGAGCTTGGGTGAAAAAAAGACAGTTATTTCACCCCAATTTCTTATTATTTTATTATAAAATGAATAAAATATTTATACTAACAAAAAAGGATCCGTTCAATAATTAAAGAAATAATAATAAACAAAGGAAAAATAAAACAAAGAAAAATAAGATGCTTAAATATAAAATCTTAACCTCAATCTTATAGGATAAGCAGAAATTAGATAATACAATATAGTGAATAGAAAAATATGACACTCGATATTTGATATAATAGTAGAATAAAGTCACTCACAGAAGATGGTAGAATAAAAGCTCGTCGATGTGGGTATATCGAATAAAGAATTGCTAAATCTTCGAATCTCTTCCAAACGATGAAGGGTTGTTGACATTTTGGTGAGTGATGGTCGCTCGCAATACTCTACCCAAAATAGTACAAGAGCCCAAGAGGAGAAAACAGGCATTTATCTCACCCCAATTTCTTATTATTTTATTTAAAACTATGTATAATTACTAGTCAAAATTGATGAGTCTGCCAACTATAGTTACGGGGAATAAAAAATGGGGGCTGTTTAAAAATTAAAAAAAAAAAAATTAATTTTTCATTCGAATCTCTATATCTTTAAAACTACCAACAACACTAGAAACCCTAAGAAAAGCTAAATGTAAAGTAGAGTAAATTTGCTAAAATATGAGCCCTAATTAACATATTTACGTTTAATAGATCGCTAGATAAAGCTTTTTAAATTGCAATATTTCATAAAAAATGCAGTGAAAATTCAGAAGTTAGTGAACTTATTTTGAGAAATCTAATTCTCAAAAACCTTACGACGTACAGATGTCTATTAGTACTCAAATTAAAGCTAGTTTATTATACTGTAAATTAGTTTATGACGTTTATCTTTGTAAGAGTAGTAGTTTTCATGAAATTTGACAAAATCAATCCACAAAATGATAATTTCTAGTTGATTGAACTCACAGATGTTTTCACTAACTACTGATTTTTCAGTGCATTTACTATGAAATGTTGCAATTTGAAAAGCTTCACTCGCGAACTTTATATTAATCATAAATTTGTCAGAGCACAAGTTTTAGCAAAATTACTCAACTTTAATGGATTTTTTCTTAGGTTTTGAAACAGACACCATTTTTTTATTCCCACTACCTTTGCTTGGCAGACTCATCAATTTTTACTAGTAATTATACTTAGTTTTCATTAAAGTAGTCAAAAATTGGGGTGAGA
>NW_027104672.1:263348-265273 GCF_000696795.3 Halyomorpha halys | reverse complement strand
TTTTTTATTCCCACTACCTTTGCTTGGCAGACTCATCAATTTTTACTAGTAATTATACTTAGTTTTCATTAAAGTAGTCAAAAATTGGGGTGAGATAACTGCCTTTTATTCTCCCCTACTATATTCTTTATAGTACGTTTAACTAGCTTTAATTTGAATGATGGCAGACATCTGTACGTCTAGTGGTCTTTGAGATATAGATTTCTCAAAATAAATTCAGTAACTACTGATTTTTCAGTGCATTTTTTAAGAATTGTTGAAACATACGCCATTTTTTATTCCCACTACCTTTGCTTGGCAGACTCATCAATTTTTACTAGTAATTATACTTAGTTTTCATTAAAGTAGTCAAAAATTGGGGTGAGATAACTGCCTTTTATTCTCCCCTACTATATTCTTTATAGTACGTTTAACTAGCTTTAATTTGAATGATGGCAGACATCTGTACGTCTAGTGGTCTTTGAGATATAGATTTCTCAAAATAAATTCAGTAACTACTGATTTTTCAGTGCATTTTTTAAGAATTGTTGAAACATACGCCATTTTTTATTCCCACTACCTTTGCTTGGCAGACTCATCAATTTTTACTAGTAATTATACTTAGCTTTCATTAAAGTAATAGAAAATTGGGGCGAAATAACTGCCTTTTTTCTCCTTTTGGGCTCTTCTACTATTGTGTTAGTAACTATTTCCTGGATTCAAGTTTTCATGTGGTTCAGTTGTCGGCGGAACAGGGACTGAAGATATGAGGCCCATAAGATTTTTCCGTTTAAACTATGGGTTATTAATAATATGCTTAAAATCATAAATTGATTAAAACTAAAAAAAAAAAAATAAAAAAAGGACTTTTAATAATATTTTTAAAACTAAATCATTAATTAATTCTTAAAAATCTTTTTATTTAGGTCAGTAGTCTGAAGTGAGAGACTTTGAGTAGGCCGCGGCAATGTTGGGAGCCAATTTATTCTTAAAATTATTTTTTAAATTATCTTTCCTTATGTTCAGATGCTAGCCGAGTTTAAACAGGTAAATAAACAATAAAAATAACATAAAATGCACATTTAAGTTTCCTGATGTTCAGATATTTTCTGAGGGGTCCCTCTTTTTAAGACAAAAGAAATCCAATAATTATATCACTCATAAAAAAAATATATTTAACATATTGTATTAATGTGAGAAGATAATTATGTTGTACGTTCATATGTAAAGAAATTGTATCTAACATAAATTATATTTACCTTTTAAAAGATATGTGTTTGGAACGCAAATGGAATGTTGTTAAGGAAAAGTAATGAATGAATATTAGTTGCATTGAAAAATAATTAATATAAGTTGCATTTTGTATTTTAGATATCTCTAAAATATAGTTTTCATTAAAGTAATAACAAATTGGGGTGAGATAAATGCATTTTTTTTTTCTTCCGGCTCTTGTACTATATTGTTCTTGATTATGTTTTGATTTAAAAAAAAAATAAAAAGGAAGAAAGAAATAATAGAGGGATTAACAAAAAAAAAGAATTATAGAGGAAAGATTGTATAAAAGATCGGATAAAAGAACCGAAGCGATTAAACAATTAAAAACAAGAAAAAAGCTATATACTATTATTATATATTGTTTACTTGTTATGCCTATATGTTGTAAGGTTATTAGGTTAACAAAAATTATCTGATTAGATTTGAATAAGTATGCAGTGTAACAACACAATCAAGTTGAGCAGCATATCTTTGTTCTTTTTAAATAAAGTTTTTCTCTTCTCCAAGCCACATTGGCATTGTTGGTAACGAGCTCGCAGACAAAGCTGCCCGAGAGGCACTTACGCTTCCTGGCCGAGGCACCGCCGTTCTTACCCCATCAGAACTCAGTACACCCCTTAAATCACAAATATTAGAAAAATGGCAGGGCAAGTGGGATGAAAGCTCTCCCA
>NW_027104672.1:256138-262951 GCF_000696795.3 Halyomorpha halys | reverse complement strand
ATTATTTTTTTTTTTATTTTTCTATTTTTTATTTATTTTATTATTTTTTTTTTTACTTTTATCATCCCATAGGCGTTGATGACCAGACGCCTTTAAGCAACAATCAACAACAACAACAAGTTTTTCTCTTCCCTTGGAGGGGGAAGATTATTACTATATAGTAGTAGTATAAAGAGGGAACAATAATAAAATGTTTTACATAAAAAAATATAATGATGAATAAACCGATTTAATGTAATTTATAATAAAAATTTCATTGTATAAATGATTTAATTAAAGGGTACTCTTTATTTTTTAGTGTTTAATAGTTGTAAGAAGTTTGACCACTTGGTTTGTTTTTCCGATTTATTGCTTTTTTAGCATTTTATTTTTTACCGCCGGTTAAACGGGGTTCTTCTCTACCCTTCATTTAAGATACAAATTATAATTACAACAGTTGTGGTTATAGATAAAGAAGTGATGATAAAGCTACTCTCACTCACTACTCGAGCGCAGGTGATCTGGCATTTGCGCAACGTCTGGGAGCGTTCGACTTCCAACAGATGTCTCGTCTACCATTAGGGATATCAATCATTTGCAATGACCTGTTTATTTACATTTCAGGTAGGTACCGCCCATGATGACAGGGAGCCAAATCCATAAGAGATATTAAATAACTTAAAATAGTCTCTCAATAAAACGTTTTATATTTAGTATTAATTAATGTGTAAAATGGAAAAAAAAAACATTTTTAAAGAATATTTTTTGTATTGACATTCTATGTTTTTATCATCCTTACTCTCCTACGTTTCAGCCATTCCGGCCATTTTCTAGGATCAATCAATTAATAATTTTTAATTGCATTTCATTCAGTATAAATTAATTCTAAAAACATTATGAAAAATTACGTTTCCTACCTTATTAACTTTATCACAGCCTAACATTGGTTATCACATTATTGCACGCTAATTATGTCTTTGCCAATTTTTGTCATTAGTCAATCACCAATAATTCTTTTTAAATTAGGATACAATATACACTAATAAATTAATTTCCATCATAATGTGCTAAATTATCTATTATTTTCATAGTTACACTAATTACTTACAACTTTTATTTCACCTAATAACTATATCAACACTTTGGGTATACATGGTGTTGTGTTAAATGTAAAATGTTTTAACATGGTAAATATTAGGAGTATTCATGATGTTGTGTTAAATGTAAAATATTTTACCATGTTAAATGTTATAAGTATAGGATTGTGAGCAGCCCTATTTAAAGTCATGTTAAATAAATAAGAGCTCCTAGCGGATTTTTGAGCATCTTGTTTTATAACCTTTCCTTCCAAAACTTTATGTTATTGTTTACTTCTAGTTTTTGCTTAAAGTAATTTATTACAGCATTCCTAAATTGAGTGAAAAGTGGAAGTTGTGTGAAAGTGTTGCTATTGAGTGCCTTATTTATCTAATAACTTGTGAATAAGAGAATCAAGATGAGCTAATAACATCACATTATTATTATTGTCATCCATTGCTTTATTAGTTATAAAAACACACAAAACAATACTAACTCAAGCATGTAGCCAAACACGACAACAAACAAAACGGTGACAAGCTCAGCTGTTCTGTTGCGTGACGTCATTTTCCATTTAACAAACTTCCAACCATAGAGGTATTCATGATATTGTGTTAAATGTAAAATGTTTTACCATGTTAAAGTTTTTTTTTTTTTTTTTTTTCCGAACCCTCTAAAACAGAATTAAAATGTGAATTAGTAAGTGCATTACTGTGTAATTCGTGTTGTGTCTTACCTTTTACTACCTTTGGTATTTTAAGGTTACCTGTTATATTTAATTTTACATATGAGCTATCCATTCAAGGAGCTATTTTGAGTCCGGAGGTGAGGGGCCTCCTGCTGTTGTAAATTATAAGTATAGCGTAAGCAGGCGAATTTAAAGTCATGTTTAATGATAAATGCATAAGAGCTCCTAGCGGATTTTCTAAGCAACTTGTTTAGTAACCTTCCCTTTCAAAACTTCATTATTGTTTACTTCTAAGTTTTAATTACAGTAAATTATTATAACTTGCCTAAAATAAGTGAAAAGTAGAAGTGTAAAAGTGTGGCTACTGATCATATTTTTTAAAAAGTCCAAAACACAAGACAAAAAAAAAATCACAAACTGCTAGTAAGTAACCTAACACAACAAATAAAACGGTGACAACCTCAGCTGGTCTGTTTTGTGACGTCATTCTCCATTTAACAGACCTAGTAACAGACTCTCAGCCATGTTACATGTTATATCGTTTTAACATGGTAAAAGAAGGAAATATTTCTCCATTTAACATATTAAACTAAAGATCATCCCCTATTATAAGTATACGATTGTGAGCAGCCTAATTTAAAGTCCATGTTATATCTTGAATGCAAAGGAGCAGCTAGCTGATTTTCTAGGCAACTTGTTTAGTAATCTTGTAATTTTTACAAGATAATAAAATTTCTAACAGCGTTGTCACACCATTTACTTTCCACCTAAATTTTTTCTAGTTTCCTCTCCTACTTTTTTCCCTATTACATCATTATTATTGTTATCCATTGCTTTATTAGTTTTAAGAACGCCCAAAACAATAATAACACAATTAAACACAAACAACGAACAAGTAACCTAACACAACAAACAAAATGGTGACTAGCTCAGCTGGTCTGTTGTCATTCTCCAAGTAACAGACTCTCAACCATGTGAAATGTAATATCGTTTTAAGATGCTAAAAGAAAGAAATATTTCTTCATTTAACATAAGTTCTATCATTTAAAATGCTTTAACATGATAAACATCATGAATACCCCTACTACATTGAGTAACCTACATCAACATCCCTCGTTTCCCATATCCTCATTATATTTTTGATTTTATTCAAGGTTTTTTTTTTTTTTTAAATTAGTATTTAAAACCTATCAATTTTGATAATATATTACGACAAAAAAAAATTATGATCATAAATTAACTTTGCTTAAAATATCCATATAAGGCTGGTTCAAATATTTTGTATCTCATTGAATCATTGAAATTAACAGTGTAATTGATTTTTTTAAATAAATCTTATAGTATTCATGTTAAGTCTCAACACTCTTTATTATATCATCAACAGTCCGACGTTTCGCCTAATTCGACCATTCTCATGGACAATCTTAAATATAACTTTACACCTCACATCCAATTATTTAAAAATATTTTGTAGGCTATTCTGCCCAGGTCATTTATAAGAAGTCAAATTTTTCTATTTTGTCTCAATTTAATTAATTTTTAAAACTTTTAATTTTAGATCAACTTCCACTATCAACTTTGTAGAATTATTACCTGGACAGAATAGCCTGCAAAACGTTTTTAAATAATTGGTTGTAAGGAGTAAATTTATATTTATGATTGTCCTCGAGGGTGGCTGAATTGCCCAAAACGTTGGACTATTGATATAATAAACAATAATAATGCTAAATTATTTTTTTTTTCAAAATCAAAATTAAGCTTATTTTTGAATTCATGTTGCGCCAATGCTGTTTTATTTAGTTCTTTATCCGAATTTTTATATTATTATTATGCTGATATATACTTTCTCTAATATATATTATGTTTTATTATATGAAATGGGCAATTCGCCTGCAAATGAAAGACATTTTTATAATTGAGGTTGTCTCCTTGATAATGCCTTAAGGGCCGAAACGTAGGAGGATTAAAATAAACTGTTGAGAGTAAAATATCTTTATTTATTTTTTTCCTTCCAATTTTGTTTTTTACTCTTTTACTTCGTTGTCAGAGACTTATGTATTTTTTTTTTGTAACATCGCCTGCATTTAGAAATGATTGATTTCTCAAATAATCCGTTCCTTTATCACCGATAGATTAATCCAAGTAAACCACAATGGTTCATATTCATTCTTCTATTCTCAGTCTGCTGGTGTTCCTCTAGGTAGTGTTCTCGGTCCCATCCTCTTCACTGTCTATACATACACCCGAACCAATCCTAAAAATACCCTGACCACGTATGCCGATGACACATGTGTGCTCGCAGTTAATAATAACCCTTTAATTGCATCCTAAACTCTCCAATCCCATATCACAGCACTCGAAGAATGGTGTCGCAATTGGAGGATTAAAATAAATCCCAACAAAACCCACCTTTACCCTTCGTCGTAAACCAACCGACTGCCCTACAGATCCGCTACCTTGAACCACATTTGGACTACTGACTATTACAGCACTTACTAGACAATCAGTCTAAACTTTCAATTCATTACCAATGACTGATATACATTTCTATAATATGGTCAATCTGGATATACGGAGTTGAGCTTTTGAGGTCCACTAAACCTTCGAATTCCTCTCGTATCCAATCCTTACATTCCAAAATCCTCAATGTTCCTTACTTTGTCACAAATAAAATCTTCCATAAACACCTCAATGTTCCATACTAACTGATCTAGCCCGAACCAGATATCAATCTCTCCATTTTAAGCTTCCTCTTCTATTCCTGACAATCCTCCGAGGTGCCTGAAAAGAAGATGGCCGCGATACCTTCTAGTGTAGAAAGATTATTAGAGTACCAATGGGTAGTTTCTCTACATGCCTGTATCACTCCATTTTGATCTTACAACAATTTTCCTAAATGTATTTTAATGTGAATACAGTTGTAAATAATAATTAATAAGTACCATAAAATAAAAATAAATAGTCTGTAACGTTGTTGAAGATAATATATTTATGTAATAATTACATACAGACACTGATTAATATATAGATGGCGAACAGTGACTAGCTCGCAAAAGTAAAACAAAATTACTCAACTTGACATTTGCTAAAAGTTATCGAGAAAATGGAGGCTTAGATTAAGTCAGCACTGGTGGCCGAAACACCTGGTATAATTGACCCTTTGAACTAGCCCTTAGCGAATGATTTGTGGCAGAGCTCTCTGGTGGATAGAGATTGCAACAGCTGACCCATCACGACCGCTCCATTCCCGTTCGGATATCTTGTGTCAAACTGTCGAATAATTGTCTATTGTGCCTGACTAATAGGGGGACGTGTATTGACACCTCCCTTTTATTTAATTTGAATAATGAATAACAAATATTCCAAAAGTTTCCAATGCCTGATTAATATGTTTTTAGGACAGCATAAAAGGTTTTCTAAATATTTATGAAGTATATTTTCGGTGGACGTTATCTCTATGGGGATATTCAACAGTTTACGAAACCTTATCTCCTTTGTCTAATATTCATTCAAGAAATTAAAGTTCCATCCAAATATTACTCATATATGTTTATATTATTTTGATCATACAAATATATATATATTAAATATCCAATAAATTATCCTATATGTCTAAAATCTAGTCAGTACGAGAATATGGTAGACATGTAGTACAAGAGCCGGGGAGAAAAAAGGCAGTTATTTCATCCCAATTTTTTATTACTTTAATGAAAACTATGTATAATTACTATTCAAAATTGACGAGTCTGCCAAGTATAGGTAGGGAGACTACAAAATACCGGCTGTTTCAAAACTATAAAAAAATTAATTTTTCTTTCGGAGGTCCATATCCTTAAAATGACCAACAACACAAGAAAATCTAAGAAATTTATATGATGTTATAAATGTGAGTAAATTTTTAAAATATGAGCCCTAATAGAACTATTTGCGTTCAATAGTTCCCAATATATAGTTTTTTAAAAAATAACTGAAAAATAAGAAGTTAGGTAATTTAAAATAATTTTTCATTCGGAGCTCTATATCTTTAAAAGTACCAACAACATTAGAAAATTTAAGAGAACATCATGTAAAGTAGAGTAAATTTGCTAAATTATGAGCCCTAATGGAGCTATTTACGTTCAATAATTCCCGAGTTATAGCTTTTAAAAAGCAACATTTAAAAAAAATAACTGTAAAATAAGAAGTTAGGTAATTTAAAATAATTTTTCATTCGGAGCTCTATATCTTTAAAACTACCAACAACACTAGAAAATTTAAGTGAACATCATGTAAAGTAGAGTAAATTTGCTAAAATATGAGCCCTAATAGAGCTATTTTCGTTCAATAGTTCCCGATTTATAGCTTTTTAAAAAGCGACATTTAAAAAAAAAAATCACTGAAAAATAAGAAGTTAGTGAATCTATTTTAATAAATCTATATCACCAAAAGCATTCGACGTACAGATGTCTATTAGCACTCAAATTAAAGCTAATTTAGTGTACTATAAAGTAGTCCATAATGTTAATCTTCCTTGGGGTAGTATGTTTTATGGTATTTGACAAAATGTTAATATCTTGTTGTTCGGATAAAATTTGTGAATTTTGGAAAAATATATTTCAGACACCATACAATGTAGATATGAATGCCTGCGCTCTAAATAAACGTAATTTGACATACTATAAAGTAGTTAATAAAACTTATCTATGTAGGGGAAGTAGTTTTTATGATATTCACTTATGAATGCAACTTTTGCACATGAAATTTTTATCCAAACTGTTATAAATCAATTTATTTGAGTTAATATCATAAACGTTGAGTGTTTGCGGCTTTAGTGCACTTGCTCAGCCTCCACTGGCTCATTACCAGTGATGCGGTGAGGGGGATGCTCTAGGATCTTTTGAGCTCTGCTCTACCCCTCACACGTGGGGGATAGAGTGGGCACAGGGATCTTCAGGTCGATTGTGTAAATATTGTATATGTTATGTTATTTTATTTATTTATTTTTCATACAGATAGTTTAATTATGTTCATATTTTGTTTGTATATATTTTCAGAGAGTTTTTTTTTTTTTTTTTTTTCCGAACCCTCTA
>NW_027104672.1:251633-256082 GCF_000696795.3 Halyomorpha halys | reverse complement strand
TTATTTTATTTTATTTTAGTATGTATGAGGTCATTCATCACTATTACCTATTGCCCACAACTGTGTGGCAGATTGTAATATCTATCAATAAATAAATCTAGTTCCGGAAAAAATATATATATATAAATACTACAACTCCTATGAAGAAAAACGTCATGAACTACTTTATAGTACATTAAACTAGCTTTAGTTTGAGTGCTAATAGACATCTGTACGTCGAATGGTTTTTAAGATAGATTTCTCAAACTAAACTCACTAAATACTGATTTTACGTTATTTTTTTTTATAAAATATTGCTTTTTTAAAAAGCCATATTTTGGGGATTATTGAACGTAAACAACTCTACTAGGACTCATATTTTTAGCAAATCTATTCTAATTTAAATGATGTTTTATGGCGTTTTTTTGTTATTGTAGATAGTTTTATAATGCATATGGAGTTTCGAATAAAAAAAGTTTTTTTTTTCAACGTTTTAAACTTACCAGCAATTTTTACCCCTCCTACCTATATTTGGCAGACTCATCAATTTATACTAGTAATTATATTCATAGTTTTCATTAAAGTAATCCAAAATTGACTAAAAAAAGACCAAACTATACAAAAAACCTTTTGAACGTTTTTCTTTTTTCATTTCTTTTAAACCAGCCATAATTTTGTAGTTTTTTTCTTTTTAAGCTTGGTTCAGTTTTCGATGGCAAAGACAGACGTTCCAGACATTTAGGCTCCAGGTGTTGAAGGCCTGGAAGATTGGATATAGGCCACTCCAGCCTGCGACCTTGGGCCAACACCCGTTCCTTGGCCTCTTCGTCAGCGGTCAAAGGTCTCCGTCATCGCCTCGCATTATAGCTATAATTTAGACTTCAAATTGAGATGCATTTTAAAATATTCATTACATAAATTACAAATTATAATTAAAATATAATAAATTAATCCTCTGAAAGGACATGAAAGTTTATTAGTGATTGTGAAGAATGAACTTATTCCACTGCAATGTTTTAAGAAACACCAAACAAAACAGATAAAAACATCAAGATACGCGATAAATAAATTAACTCGTTTTACATCCAAAGAGAATGCGCGAAGTGTAATCACGACCGAATTACACTTCTTTAATCTGTTGGGCAATTTTTAGGATTAATGGAACAAGAGTACACGAGTATGATCCAATGATATAAGGAAAACTTGATAATATAATAGAGAAATCTGAAAACTGAGAAAAAAAAGTTTACAAGAGCTCACATCGTATTCGGTGTCCAATAGCAAAGATCTCTGCATTGATAAGATAGTTGTGATTTCGTAATTTATCATTAGTAATTTCCAAACCATTTCTTTATTCTTTCTTTCGTTATATAATCATTATTTGTTTTTATAAAAATGGCAAAACAACTAAACATCATTGATGTTCTTAGTTGTGCTATATAATATCAAGTTTCCAGTGTGTACGTATTTTTGAAAAGTAGCGTCAAGTTGCTGATAGGTAACGTCAGAAATGGTGATAAGTGTAAAGGATCATATTTGGCTAATGGGTTCTTTAAAAAAAAGATTGAAACAACCTTTATTACACATCAAAATGTAAAATAAAATAATTTTTTTTTTTTACGATTCTGCGAAGTGGCGTCGAGTTGATAGTATTGTCCGAAACGGTGTTAAGTGCAGAGGATTAAAAATTATAATATCCACTTATTCTCAATAAGTTTACTTTCTTATTACTCCACTTCTACGTTTCGGCAATTCTAGCCATGCTCAAGGACAAATTATTTTTAATATCACAATTACAGCCTTTCCATCTTTGCAAAATTATATTTTAGTCTATCAACCTATTTCTTTTCCTTCTAATTTAATTTTTCTAATATTATTCAATTTAAACTTTCCATTATAACTTTATCATTCACTTTATCAACAATACAATTTCAAGAATTTTACAAATACCTGAAAAAGGAAAAATAAAGACATTCGATTTGAAGGGGAATCACTGAGACCTCCTGATCTTTCTTCTTCCTTAAACAGTTATATTGTTGGCAGTAAAAGCGATCCAAAATCCTTCATAAAATCCTCAATGCTTCTTACTTTACAAATAAAATCATACATGAAGACCTTAAAGTTACATATATTACCGATCTAGCCCGAACCAGATATCATTCCTTCCATTATAAACTCCCTAACCACCCAACCCGCTAGTTTCTAACCGTGCTTCCTTTTCTATTTCTGACAATCCTCCGAAGCGTCTGGAAAGAAGATGGCCATGAGACCTGCAAATGTAAAAACGTCATTAGAGTGCTACCAATGGATAGTTTCTCTATACGCATGTATCACTCCATTATAAACTAAAACCAAATTCATTGGGTGAATCATTATGTACAGTTGAAAATTTCAAGAAAGATATAAAAGAAAATTCTTAGCAGTAAAAGAATTTATATCCGTTACCCCCCCCCCCAACGAGAAACCATAAAAGACGAATTTGTATAAGAGCAGAAACATATTTTTTTCTGTCCAATATAGAAAAGTGTAAAATGAAGATGGGAAGTAAAATTAATGTTCGCATCTGGATTGGAGAGGTTCAAATACATTTTACCTTCTTACCAGGAACCCTAATAGAACATTTGGGTTATCTCACATCACACCTCCATAGCTTAAGGATTAAACCCGGATATATCAAAAATCCTCAGAGATGATAATAAAACAATAAAATTAGTATTTCGGTTTTTAAAATCAAAAAGTTTACCGACCCAAATATAACATCAGACAGACAAAAAAAATAAATAAAATTAAATTAAACAACTGTAAGAAAAATTAAATAAGCTATACATGGCGTTATGTTTTACGCCACTAAACTAAAAAAAAATAAACAACCCAAAATAACTGTCCGTTTAGAGAGGTTTCCATTGCACAGGGGTGTCCTTTTCGAGATATTTCATATATGTTATATGTTAAAACAATTATTAATGTACCAACCGAACCTTATCTGTACATTTAACTTTCAGCTACCACAGCCTTAGTGAATACAATAATAATAATAATAATAATAATAATATAGAAATATATGTATTTTTTTTAATCATGGATTGGATAAGATAAAGGCATACTGCAATATAGGAATAGGATACGCGTCCAATTCCTAAAGCCTATAATCTCCAACTAATGAAAGGCCACTCCTACCTGCTCCGGTAATTTAGGACTCGAATATAGGTCACATGTTAAATTCCTAAATTAGTTAAATTGTGGGAGGGAAACTGGAACTCATTATAGAATGACAAGTCCCTTCTATATCCTTTTTTTTTTTTTTTAACAAGTGTAATGATATTTATTGAAGGGAATTAATACAATCTGCCACAAATTAAATGAGTATTAGTGTTGAAATATTCATCCATACAATATAATAGGGGTATTCATGATGTTGTGTTAAATGTTATATGTTTTTCCATGTTAAATGTTATAACTATAGGATTGTGAGCAGCCCTATTTGAAGTCATGTTAAACGTTAAATGCATAAGAGTCCCTAGCGGATTTTCTCAGCAACTTGTTGTATAAGCCTTTATGTTTATAACCTTCCTTCTAGACCCTCATGTTATTGTTTAATTCAGTTTTGATTTAAGTAATTAATTAAAACATGCCTAGAGTGAGTGAAAAGTGGAATTTGTGTGAAAGTTTAGCTTATGAGTGTCTTATTGATCTTCAAACTTGTGAAGAAGAGAATGAAGATGAGTTAATTGACAACTGTATTGAAAGTCACAACAACTAATATGGCGGCGATCTCAACTGGTCTATTGTGTGACGTCATTCTCGATTTAACTGACCAAGTAACAGACTCTCAGCCATGTTAAATGTTATTTCGTTTTACCACGGCAAAAGAAGGCAATTTTTTTTCGATTTAACACGAGTTTTTCCATTTAACACGCTTTAACATAGATCATGAATACCCCTAATATACACTAATAGAAGAACAAAAGAAAAAAAATGTAAATGATAACAATAGTATTCACTGAATTAAGAGAAAAAACAAATCAATTTAAATTAATAATAATAAAGAAATATATGTATAAAAGAAAATACTATAATGATTTGTAAAAATAAAAATATAAATTATATAACAAAAACATAATAAAATAAAACTGATCAAAGAATTCAAATAATTTATGTACAAGACAAGGAAAATTAAATGTTTCTATACTCTTATATCATGTTATGTTGTGCATTACTTTTATTATTAGAAGATGGTCGGTGGGTGCGGTCTGGACTGAAGAACGCTAAAAAGTGCTCTGTATTTTATTACCAACGTTTTGGCCTCAATTTTAGGCGTTCTTCACGGCTAAGTACAAATAAAATAACAAAAATTTAAGAATTAAATAATCTTGATAAACGACTAACCTGGAATCCTCACACAAGACTGAAAAGACAGGAAACTGCATGCAGATTCCGACTATTACAGCACTTACTAGACAAACGGTCTAA
>NW_027104672.1:242068-251128 GCF_000696795.3 Halyomorpha halys | reverse complement strand
ATTCCTGGCAATCCTCCGAGGCGCCTGAAAAGAAGATGGCCTCGTGACCTTATATTGTAAACTGTTTTTAGAGTTCTACTACTGGGTAGTTTCTCTACATGCTATATCATATCATTATGTCATTGTTATATTTTTTATACAGTTGTAAATATCAATAAATAAATAAAAATAAAAGAATTAAATAAAAACAGTATAACAAGGAAAAATGTGTTTTTGCGATGAAAAAAGGTTCATTGAAATCGGTGAAACCTTCCCTTCTAAGAGCATCTTGCTGAAAATTCTAATAGAGCCCTTCCAAAGTACATTAGAAGCGTAAACAGTTAAATAAATGAAGTATAAAAATGAATTTGTAAACTAATTTAAAGTAAACTAATGTTAACAAAAAATAAGATTTAAATATTTTCTTATATCTCAGTAAGTATGAGATAAATAAATAATTATAGAATTAAGAGTTGACCTACTGATTTTAAATGGTTGGCTACGGATATAACTTAAAAGAATTGATTAGTGCAGGAATTTAAAAATTGCATGATATAAGGAATAAAATTCAGTATACGGATTATAATCACAGAATGAGGCAAAATAAATGTTCAGGCCATCTTTGGTGTCATGTATATAATTTTAGAGCAGATTTTTATTGTAACATACTATTTTTTTAAAAATTGTTTATTGATATTTACAGCTTTATTAAAATATATACAACTAGTAAATTTGATGTTAGTAATGCAATGACATGATACAGACTTGTGGAGAATCCAGTGGTGCAGCGTGATTGTCAGCTGCTGGGGGTGAAGCATAATTTTGCCGCCATCTTGTGTAGGTATTTCAATTTCTTCTTATTCTTTTTCCTCTTACTCCTGTATGCTGTCAAGCGTGGAGTCGAAGTTTTCAGGCCATCCAACCCACCGGTTTTTGTCCTTGGCCAGTCTTCTCATCTCTTGCTCCCCCTAGTTTTCTAATGTACTCAAAGTGCAGGCATCTGGGCATGCCACGAGGCCGTCTTCCTTCCGGTCTAGCTTCCAATACTACCCGGCTTTTCTAATTTCACACCCAGAGTTTTTTTTTATATATAGTAACAAGAAAAATTGTAAATGTATTTATATACTATTATTGTACATATTAATCCGTATTGTATATATATTTATGAAATAAAGAGGTTTAGAAAAAAAAACAAAAAAAAAAACACACCCAGATCCTTTTGACGATGCTCAAATATCTGCATATGCTGATAATGTAACATCGCCATATACTCGGCAAGCATGAATGCAGCCAAGGCCATAGACCAGGCCGCCGCAGCGGCCCAACTCATCGCTAATAAACTACGAGACATAAACATTCACATCAATCCACAAAAAACAGACGCCATAATTTTCTCATACAAGAAAACTCCCAACAGAGCACCTAAATTCAACGAACAGACAATACAAACCACGAAACATCTCACTTACCTTGGCATTAAATTAGAAACACATCTATCTTTCACTGCACACATACAGAACAGAATACAAATCGTCAAGACAACATCATACCAACTTAAACACCTCATCTACTTCGCCTGTGTTGTCACTCAGACTCAAATTACTCATCTACAAAGTAATACTACGACCATCACTCCTACACGGCGCACCACTACTACACTATATCTACCCAACAGCCCTGAAATCACAACAACAATACCAGAACAGCACACTACAGAAGATATGTCGAGGAACATCTCTGGAAAGACGTAACATGACGCACATTCATAACGAACTACAGTTAGAAACTGTACAACAACACACAGACGGAGACACATTAAATTCTTTGACAGTCTCCCTGCTTCCTTCAATCTAGTATTCCAGTCTATCACTCCATTCCCCCTTCCTGCGAGGTGGCAGGGCAGAAAAGGTTCCAAATACCTCATTAACATCACTTCATAACTCCATCTTCTGAAGCACCCTCCCCCTTCCCCCACACTTCTCTTTCGATCTCTGGCTGTTTTTCTTATTATTTCACCTTTATCTATCATCTTTATTAATTAATACTTTTTATTTTTATCTTATATTCGATACAACACGAGGAGGCCCCTCACCTCCGGATTTAAAATATAACCTTTCAGAATGGATATCTCATGTATAACAAACAAACATAACAGGTAACCTTGAAATACCAAAGGTAGCAAAAGGTAAGACCCAACACGAATTACTTTTTATTTTTTCAGTAATGCACTTAATTATTCACTTTTATTTCTGTTTTAGAGGGATCGGAAAAAAAAAACACCCAGATCCTCCCGAATCCTTTCATTTCTGACACAGTCTCTCCTGGTCTTACTAACTATTCTTCGGAGGAGCCACATTTCTGCTGGCTTTATCCTTCCTATGAGCTTGTCGAGGGCTGTCCAGCTTTCTGATTCATACAGGAGGACTGGGAGGAACACGGATTTAAATATCCGTATTTTGGTATCTCTGCTTACTTCTTGCTTGCCTATAAGAGTTTTTGAAATCTGATAGTACACTCCATTGGCCTTCTTCACTCGATTTAGAACTTCCTGGTCTATTTTACCATCCTTACTTATTATGGTCCCTAGATACGTATAAGTATTCGTAAGTTCTAGGGGTTCACCATTCCCGCCCGGGCTGGTGGATGCACTTCACTGGTGGGGATTGACGGTCCTCTGGTCTCTTGAGCTCAGAACACAGCGCACTCACACATAACCGAACAGTATACTATTCACAAGCACTGACACTAAGGACAACACCCCAGGATCGCCTCTCTTGGGAAGACAAAATGTTGGAAGTATAGCCGGCAACCTGTTGTCCCTAGGCAAGGGGTCTCCATCACTAGGCCAATCACCCTTATGGAGTATAAATGATTCAAAGGGATTTCAATTTAAAAGAAAAATATGCAGTAAATATACAGAACCTTTTGGCAAGGACAATAATATTTATAGTGTATTGTACAGGTTACAAATAAAAACATCATAAAATTAAATGGGCCAAATTTTTACAGGATATTATGGTTATTTATTGTGAAATCTTGTCGCGCCCATAGAAGTGCCGCCACCCCCCTCGCTCTCACAACGTTACGCCACTGGGAGAATCTACCCATTGATGGTACTCCAATTCTAGAATAGACGGTCTCGAGGTAATCTTCTTCTCACACGCCTAGCAGGAATATCAGATAATTAAGGAGAAGTCATGTTGGAAACAAGTCGGTTTGGATGGTTAGTGCCGATGTAGCCAAGGTAGTAAGTGCAGTGGCGCCGATCGACTTTTATTTTTATGGCAGTCCTAATTGAAAACTTCACCCTCCAGCATGGTTAGAATAGGGGGGTTAACTGTAGATACGCCCCCTCCCGTATGACAGAAATGACCAGGAAGGAGCCACTAAAAAAAGACGTTTATATAGTTAGGTAGTTTAAATGGAAGGATTGTTAGTACATGGTTCTGGTAAAATCGGCATCATTTAAACTTCATTTTAAAATGAAATTGTTCGTTTAGTAGATAAATATTTCTTTATTATAAAAACTTACCAAATATATCGATGTTTCATGGCTCTGTCATGTCTAGTCGTTGGAGACCTATTCTGTACAAAAATTACGAACCCAACTCTTCTCTCCTAGGTCAGAATATTCTTTAAGCTGGAAAAAAAACGGTGATCTTCGTCTTTGGGACAGACAAGTTACGGAATCGAGATGAAAATTTGTCCAGAGTATCATCATTAAGATTCTGCACTTTTTTCCCCTCTACTTTTCGTGGTCATATCTGTATACCAGGATCGCCTGCTTACAATTTTCCCCACCTTTTAGTTTTCTACAACATCGAATAACCTCTAGATTCAGTTAATCTAAATATCGGCTAGAATATGAATAACCAAACAAACTTCTATAAGCTCTCGGCCTTATTGCTGAAGTGTTCACTCAAACTTGTTTTTCTTATTACAATAATTATATAAAACGCTGAACAGTTTCCATTTCTATAAGTTTTAGGAAAGCATTGTGACAAAACAGGATATTTCATCATGGCCCTGTCCGTCATGATCCTGTCTTCTGTTAATTCAAGGGGATAATAGGTAAGCCTTGATTTGAAATGTTAAAATTTTAGTAACGATTTGCAAACTGAAAATAAATTGTTGAATTAATGATTTAATAAATAGTTTCGGCTTGTTATCAGTTTTAAAAAAAATAATTTATAATATTTAATAGCATGAAATAAAAGTAAACTAAGGTGGGACTAAAAAATAATTTAAAAATATGTGAAAAACGAATAAAGTAAATTAAACAAAATACAAATAAGTTGTACAGCGAAAAGCATAAATAAACAAGAAATACAAAAGTATTTCTCATATAATGAAAAGAGAAGTAATGACAAGTAAAAATTGAGTAAAAGATAAATTAAAAAGATATAATACACACTAAAATATGGAAAATAAAGGAAATAAGAATAAAATAAAGGTGAAGAAAAGAGGATAATGAAGAACAAAATAGGAAACCCACGTTTCAGAATACAAAAAGGCCAAAGAATGACTTGGGGTGGATGAAAGGAATCAGGGTGGAGGAGTGGGGGAATTTAACAGTTGACAAGTGGCAGTTACATATTAAATAAAATAATAATAAAGTTAAATAAATATAAGTAGACATTAAATAATATATATATATAACTTTTAAATAAACACAATCAAATTAAATGTAAAAGGAAGATGGTCTGGATGCGTTGGAAAAAAAAAAAAATCAAATCGTAATATGCTATTTAATGTAAACCAACATTTTCTTCCACGTTGCAGGGCTTAAAAAAATACAAACCACTAAAAATAATGTACCAAAGAAAGAGAATAACTAACATGAAATAAAAGTAAACTAACGTGTGGCTTAATGTGATTTAAAATATATTATATAAAAATAAAGTAAATAAAATAAAATAAAGATTTATTGTGAAAGGAATAAAGAAACAAGAATTGCAAAAGGTTCGTTGTTTATTACAAGAAGTTTCTTTTTTTTTTTTTTTTATACTTTTATACTGTAAATCTTAATTTTATCTTCTTGAATTTACTTTATTACTTTTTATATAAATTTTCACGTATTTTAAACCATATTTGGCCAGACTTTTTTTATTTCACGGTATCTATTCTCTTTCTTTGTTACAGTAGGGGTATTCATGATCTTTAGTTTAACATGTTAAAGCGTTATTTATTTATAATCTTTAAATTTCTTTCTTGAGACTGGCAATTTTTTACTAAATAATTCAAAAATACTATCCAAATTATAGTCTCAAAACATTTATTTCATTTACACGTCCAACGTTTCGGCCAATTCGGCCATCTTCAGGGACAATCTTAATTTACTATGAGACATATCATTTAACCATTTTAAAAAAACTTCATACAGGCTATTCTGCCCAGGTCAAAACATTTACATCTAATATGTCAAAAATACATTAAAAATCACAGTCAAATTATTTCTCTTTTACCACACTCTCTTACACTAATAAGTAATAAAAGTGTATAAAGAGTGGTAAAAGAGAAATAATTTGACTGTGATTTTTAATGTATTTTTGACATATTAGATGTAAATGTTTTGACCTGGGCAGAATAGCCTGTATGGAGTTTTTTTAAAATGGTTAAATGATATGTCTCATAGTAAATTAAGATTGTCCCTGAAGATGGCCGAATTGGCCGAAACGTTGGACGTGTAAATGAAATAAATGTTTTGAGACTATAATTTGGATAGTATTTTTGAATTATTTAGTATGTTAAAGCGTGTTAAATGAAAAAACTTATGTTAAATGGAGAAATATTTCCTTCTTTTGCCATGTTAAAACGATATAACATGTAACATGGTTGAGAGTCTGTTACTAGGTCTGTTAAATGAAGAATGACGTCACGAAACAGACCAGCTGAGCTTGTTTTATTTGTCGTGTTAGGTTACTTATTCATAGTTTGTATATTGTTTTTGTGTTTTGGACTTATTAAAAAATACAATCAGTAGCCAAACTTTTACACTTCTACTTTCCACTTATTTTAGGCATGTTGTAATAAATTAAAGTAAACAATAACATGAAGCAGGAAAGGTTACTAAAAGTTACTAGTAAATCCGCTAGGAGCTCTTATTTTTTTATTTATTTTTTTTTTCGAACCCTCTAAAACAGAAATAAAAAGTGAATTAGTAAGTGCAATACTGTGAAAAAGAAAAGTAATTCGTGTTGTGTCTTACCTTTTACTACCTTTCGTATTTTAAGGTTACCTGCTATGTTTAATGTTATATATGAGCTATAGGAGCTCATATGTATTTAACATGACTTTAAATATGGCTGTTCACAATCTTATAATTATAAGATTTAACATGTTAAAACATTTTACATGTAACACAATACCATGAATAACCTTATTATTTTAGTTGTTTGCATTTTTTTAGCCCTGATGAAGCCCTGCAATGTGGGGCGAAACGTTAGCACATATTAAATAGTTTAATTACTATCTGTTTTTTAGTTTTTTTATCGCTCCCGAAGAATCTTCCTTTTATTTATAACACACAGTCAATCAACGGACTTCCTAAATTCGATTAAATTATTATTATGTTTTATATATACATTAGTGTTTATTAAAAGTCCTCTAAAAACTAGCCTTCTTTTTTTCTTTTCAAACACACTGCATATCCTGTAAATACAGGACAGAATCATGACCTTTCCTTGCATATTTTTCTTTATTTATTTTATTCATAAACAAACTGATTATTTTTTGTACGGACTACAGATTTCAATGAAAGTATTTAAGCAAATATATCCATTTTTTTTTCAACTTAATCAGATTACTTTTATGTTTCTGAAAATTCAAACTCAAAACTGTCCCTTTCTTGAAAAATACATTAAGATATTTGAAAAATTCAAAACAAGTTCCATAGAGACATGCGACGCACGAGGGTATCTATACAATATATATAATGTTGCAACGGTGCTGCACTCTACCCGCCTGCAGGCTAATTGTTCTGGCGTTGGCCAACCACACCACGCCCTCTACACGCAACCAATTGAGCAATAAATACGCCTTTATTGGCATTCCTTGTTCTCAATATATAAATCTTGTCGAATCGATGGATCGGAAACAGTTTATCTTAGGCAGTCGTCTACGATGGTTGACTAACACAACCTTTCCAATTTTAATTTAGATTTTTACCATCTTATTTGAGCTGACTATTTGATGATTAATTTCGATATATCGAAAGCAGGGTATGCCTCCTTGGTAACAGTTTTTTTTTCTTACCCTCCTAAAAACAAAAATAAATTGAATTATAAATACTTAGAAAGAGGTAATGATATATGTATAGCTGTTTAAATTCCTTGGATTGCCTTGTGGCATTTTAAGGTTAGGTGCAGGGTCCGATGAAGGTAGTTCAGTTATGTGGCTTATGCTAGTGGATTATTGGAACGGGGAGGGGCGGTTTCGCTGGTTAAGTAATGATGGAATTGACTTTAGACTGCAGAGTCCAAAGCCTTTCTCTCGTCGAGGACGTCGACCAAGGGGACCGTGCTCAAAACCTCCAGGTCTTGGAGGAGGGGTGATTTCTTGCCCTCTTAAAGAATTTGATGTGTCGTCGGCTTACATACTCCGAAACAGTAAGGAGTTGGAGCTCTTCTCGTATATCAGAGTTCTTGACCCTCTGGAGCGTAGTTCCCCTAACCATTTTTCGAAGGACAGTTCCCTGGAAGCTCTGCAGTATGTTCAACGTGGTTTTGTAGAGGTCTCATGGAGCATGATTTATAGATTTGAAGTGAGAAAGTGGTGTAGTCTATACGATTTAAGTCGGTAATGGTTTTTTTTTCGTAACCTCCTTTATTATTATATTCGTTTAATACATACATACATATTACATGATATGTTTGATATATGTATATCAGTGAATATTGCCTTCGATTGTCTTGTGGCATTATAAGGTTAGTTGAAGGGTCCGATTAAGGTAGTTAAAGAGTATTTAGCTAACGCCAGTGGATTATTGGAACGGGGAGAGACGTTCCGCTAGTTAGGTAACGGTTTCTTTTACTTGTTTTCTTACCTCCTTAATTAGACAGATAAATAATAGAATTAGTATATATCTAAATATATACAAGCGTATTTAGTGCCCTTCCTTTTTTTCCCTTATAGTTTACTTTGTTATTCCCTGTGTAATACAATGGGAGAGAATGAGACATCGCACACGGCACTTTAGTTGTGGACTCGTCTATGATTCACAGAAACCCGTCAGTAACAAGTCTCTTTGTGACTAGCATGTCGGATCGCCGAGTGTTTACAGTTTCTTATTTCTTGAAGATGAGTGACCAACAGACCACCCTTTTACTGGTGGGGGAGGTTGAAAAACATCCTATTTTATAAAATTTTCATCTTCTTGGCTTTTCGAAGGACCATTAAATGGAGAAGTTAAGTTTGGAACACCATAAAACATGTTTATTAACAACAAACAACCGCTTCTGAACATTTTTTTCAACGTTTAGGTGTACTCAAAACCTTCTTACTATTATTCTCCCCCAGAGATAAGAATACAACATGATAGCTTAATCTTCAGAGTAGCTATGTGTTGGGAGTCAAGTCACCACTGAGTCTGTAACTGGTTAGTAACCCTAGTTACCGACTGGTTTAGTTCCTTTCTAGTAACTCCGTATGTAAAGGGTCCTAAAATGATACTTATAGCGAGTATATTGGTTGATGTACGACATGTCAAAATCTCACCGAGGGAAATCATAACACAAAAAATAATAGAAGGCAATCCTTACCGGCCGACCACCCCACTAAAACCCTGATTTAGCTGCGGTCCCATATTACTTTTGAAACATATTAACATATAACTTAAGGCTAAAATTGAAAAAATGGCGTGGTTAGTTTCAGCCACACACTAAAAGATGGAAAAAGGAAATAAGTGTAACAAATATATATAAGGGGTATTCATGATCTATGTTAAAGCGTGTTAAATGGAAAAACTCGTGTTAAATCGAAAAAAATTGCCTTCTTTTGCCGTGGTAAAACGAAATAACATTTAACATGGCTGAGAGTCTGTTACTTGGTCAGTTAAATCGAGAATGACGTCACACAATAGAC
>NW_027104672.1:236268-241871 GCF_000696795.3 Halyomorpha halys | reverse complement strand
GCTTATACAACAAGTTGCTGAGAAAATCCGCTAGGGACTCTTATGCATTTAACGTTTAACATGACTTCAAATAGGGCTGCTCACAATCCTATAGTTGTAACTTTTAATATGGTAAAACATATAACATTTAACACAACATCATGAATACCCCTATATTAGAAGAATGGATACAATAAATATAATATGGTGAAGAGATTGCCAACTCCAAGGACCTGGGTTTGAATCCAGCTGTAGCAGGTAATTATTATGTTACCTGTAGCCTTGAGTCAGTCCTGTTCAGAAGCCCTCCGAGGTTCACCCAGCCTCATACAGTCGGTACCTTGGGTAAAAATCTGGAGATCGGGCGTGATTCTGACCAAATCACCTCCTTGCACAATCGTTGGTCTAGTAACAGTTACTTTCTTACAAAGTCCTGAACCCCTGACCCTTCCAGGGTTGTAGCGGTACAGATTATTTTAATACAATGGTGAAGAAACAGAAAATATACAAAATTGAATAGAGGTTGGATCACATTAAATAGATTTATTACTATTCTTCCTTTTGTTGTTACTCACAGTTAATTAATGATCTTCCAATAAAATGTTTTTTTTTGATTTATTGTAGATGGAGTTCATATTATTTGTAGTTTGGAAATTTTTACATTTTCTCAATAATTTGTACAAGTTGCTACTAAAGTCATTTTTAAAAATATATAAAATTTTTCTGTATTTTTTGGATGATTTAATATAAGAAGATATAATTTACCTAAGTGAAATCATTTAAGATTGTCTTTGATTTGTTCCTACTGTGTCAATGACGAAAGGTTTTGCTAAAAATTTAGTATTACAAATGTAAACTTTACGACTCAATAAGGACTTTATTGAATTTTAACTTACATTTACTCATAATATACCAAGGAATTTGCACTCATATTTCCTATTGATACACTTATATTTCGAAAAGAATAACCATTCTGCTCCACAAGAAGGCTACATCTATTGGTTAGTTATAAGCATAAACATATAAGTTACAAAAACAAAAATTTTAATTGATCGAGTATTGTAGACAGCCTACTGAAATTGGTAATATGATATAAACAAACTTTTTGCTGAATGATGAAACATTTGAAAGGTAATAACTATTATGGAAATCTACTTAATTAATTAGAAGAAAATTACAAGAATTTAAATTAAAATAGATAAATAACAATATGTGATTAATGTAGTGTGAAATAAAATTAATAATAAAAAAAAATACAAAGAATAATTTATAAACAACAAATAGAAAAATTATACTGCATATTTAATATACTATCAAATATAAAGGAGTGTGGTTGCACCACAATAAGGCACGATGCTACTAACTCCAAAGACCCAGATTCAAATCTAGCTGGGCAGAAAATTGTTTTCTGTTACACTGTAGCTGTAAGTCAATCCTGTGGGTTCTGGAGCCCTCCTGTGGTCCACCCAGCCTCATAAATTGGGTACCCTTAATTGGGTAAAAATCTGGTGATCAAGCGGGATTCTGACCGAACCACCTCCTTGCACAATCATTGGTCTAGTAACAGTACAAAAAACAACAAAGGGATAAAATAAAAAAAGATAATATTAAGTACAATTTAAGATATAATAATATCATTGGACAAAATAATGTTGTTTTTTTTCCAATCCCTCTAAAACAGAAAATAAACATGAATTAATAAAATGTATTACATGAAGAAAACATCATTGAAAGTAAATTCTATCTTCTAGATAGAATTTTTTCTACCGTAGGTATTTGAAGGTCTAACTGAAATACTTATCTGAGAGTTGAGATAATCATTCAGTAGAAACTCTTACTTTAATGTCTGGAGGTGAAGACAAAATAATAGTTGGAACTACTACTAAAAAAAAAATTTTAAAAAATCTAATTTGCTATAAAATTATATAAATATGTAAATAATATATAAATTTGATCTTTCCTTTAAAAGAGGATCACTCATTTTTATCCAGACAGGAACATCTCCTCTTAACTTAGTGGTGCAATTTTAAAATTATTATTTTTACTTATTTGCATATTTTTTAATTTTTCGACAACATATTTTTTGTAATTTTTCTACAACACATTTCTGAGTGCTCCTCTTTTACTATTTATAAAGTAAATAACATATAAATTTCATTTATCCTCATAAAATAAGCACTCAGAATTGTATTGTCAATAAATTACTATAGATATGTAAATAAGAGAAAAGTGATCTGTTTTGAAAATAATAATTTTAAAATTGCAGGACTAAGTTAAGAGTAGGTGCTCCTGTCTAGTTGAAAATGTTTGAACTAAAAGGTAGAACTAGCCACTTTTTGCATCTTGAGAATGTCTGTTTTTTTTAATGAAAAAGGAAGATGATCGGGTAAAAATAAAAAAAACAAATAATTATTTTTTTACCGCACCCCGACCATCTTTCTTTTTATATATTATGCATTAATAATCAACAACTTTCCAAGATTTTATTTTTGCTGTTATTCTGATCAAACTAAAAAACAACCAAAAATGAAGTTGCAGGAAACCTCTCAATAATTGATTATGAAATATATGTAATTCAATTTATATAATTTAATTTATATCTTCAATAATTATTTCATTACTATAACTAGCTTTATTCTCCAAAAGATGATAGTAAGTTTTAATAATATTTGATTGCATACTCTGTTGTACAAGTATCAATTTATACTCATTTTAATTCGTTTTTTATATTGTTAATGTAGTTATTTTGTTTTAGAATTATATAAAGACTATGGAATTATATTTATATTTATTTATAATAATTATAATAACATTTAATAATTATAGAAATATCATATTAATACTATACTGATGGAAGAATATTTGTCATATTATTTACCTTTTTAATATTTTTAGTAATAATTGTTTTGTTTATTTTAGGATAAATATAGTACCCTTAATCCAATACAAACATAATCAAAAAATCAACCCTTTTATAAAATTTATTTTAAAACATTTTTATTATAAATTAAATATCCAGTTGTGATTAAAAATGGAAATAAAGTATACATAACTATCAATCAACATCTGATTATCAGATCAACCTAAATCGGCATTATAAGTAACTAACTGTCCATTCATAAGCAGCTTCCTCCATACAATTTGTAAATTCAATTCCTAAAAATCTCTAAAATTTAAAGTTTTAAATCAATTTTTAGTGATTTAAGGTTTGTTATTAAAATTGTAGATGATAAACAAAAAAAAAAAACCCAGAAGAGTGGCGATTGAAGAAAGGCACAAAATAGTAATAAAAGGTTTTTTTTCCCCATTTTGCAGGGCTTCATCAAGGCTAAATAAGAACAAGATACAAATTTTCATTTATAAAATATGATAGAAAATAGAATATAAATAGAAAGAGTGTAAAACATTTGTATATATAAAAAAAGAGAAACATAATAGAATATAATACTTAACAATAAAAATTACAATAATGAGAGATAGAATTGCTAATATATAACTAGAGTAATGAGTAATTAAATAATAAGTATTTGTAGAACTACAATAATATTTCTAGAGTTGAAGGTTTCGAGACTATCTTCTTTTGAAATGCCTAGGAGAATTATCAGGAATTGAGGAAAAAGCATCTTTAGAAAGAACTGGGTTTGGATGGTTAGAAAGTTTATCATGGAAGCATTGATGTCGGAAACATATGGAATATTGAGTTCATTATGGATGATTTTATTTGTAACAAAGTAAGGACCATTGAGGAGTTCTTTAAGTCCTTTAAGTCTTTAAGTTAAAATAAAATCTTTAAGTCCAAATAGGCCTTATTACATTCATATAAATGAGTATTTTGTAATTAGTTGTAAATTTACCGTTTTTCAAGTAAGTTTTATAATAGTAACAGTTGGAATTGACCAGCTGTGTCTGTTTTTTCGTCTTGTCTAGGATTCTAAGCTAGCTGTTTGTCCAGATTTAGTCATGGATAGTGGATTTGTTCTACAGGAATTATTAAAGGATATTATAGGGCAGGAAGTCATAGGTTTGCAACAAAGTGTAAAGGTGATTTTATAGAATTTGTTGGAATTTATTTTAATCCTTCCTTTTTGAGACTATTCTTCTGTCATTAGCATTAAAAGGATTTAAAATATTTTTGTTTTATATTAAAACACATTTTTTATGCCATCCAATTAGACTATAAGGCCAAAGCCATATTTAGCCATATAGATGCCTCTAAGCAAGGCTCCACTCTGAGATTTCCACATTTTCTATTTTATAATATGAAACCAATAGAAAGAATCAGTGCTGCAAACCATAATGAGTATATAGTTTTAATTTGGAATGCAATCTGAAATTATATTAAAACATTATCATGAAATAGAATAGTAGATAAAACTATTTAGTGGTAACCAACATTTTGACCTACTTTGAAGGGTTTCATCAGGCATAAATGAAAACAACATACAAACATTGTAAGAAGTGACAAAAAAATTAGAATAAATATACAAAGAAAATAAAAAATCTTAAGTTAAGGAAGTATAAATATAGGTGGATAGGAAACTAATCACTAATAAATACAGCCATATGATCCGTATGATCGAATTGTAAATATAGAACTAGAGTAATAAGTAGTAGAACAATGCTTATTAGAAATGGTAACAAATATGGTAGAAAGGTAGTTGTAAATGGTAAACAGAATTGAATGTGGCAAAGGTAAGGCATGGTAACAAGTAAAAAGGAAATAAAAATAATAATAATAATGAGACATGATGAATGAATAATACTCTTCCTTGTTTCATATATATTTCATATCATTATATCATATAAATATATCTCCTTATTTATAAAATGTAACTGTTTAATTATTAAAGAAATTTTATAATGTGACAATAATATGTTGGTATTAGCAAGATTAGACTAATAAGGAGGAACATATTGTATTAGAAATAGATGCTAATCAGAGACCTAAAGATGGGGTGATAATCCCGAAACATTGTTTTCATTATAATGATATAAAATATATATGAAATAAGGAAGAGTGTTATTCATTCAACATTTCTAATTAGTTTTAAAAATACTCTTCCAGTAGAAGATATTATTTTAAGAGTAATAATATAAACAAACAGATAGACAGAAAGGGATATACTTGATCCTAATGCAACAGGTAGAACATTGTAAAGTTAGGCAGGAATGGTTTTCCCCACCACAAAAAAACAGTATTGGATAATATCTTACTTTCTTTGTATATATATGTATCTAATTTTTTATTCACTTCTTATAATGTTTACATCTTGTTTCTGTTTAACCCTACTGAAGCCCTGCAAAATGGAACAAAACATTGATTAACATTAAATAGTTTTATCTACTATTTTGAACTTTTATTGACCACCACCCGGACTATCTTCCAGGCACAATCTACTTCACACGGTCAACTATCTTCTTCCATTATCATCATATCTTCTATTATATAATATTATATTTTATCTTCTGTTAGTATTATCTACTATCTACATAATTTATTGTTATGAATATAATTGTTTGATATATTTTTATTTTATCTGAATTAAGGTTGTTATCTCGTTTTTTCTTATACAATTCCATATCAATTTTGAATAAAAAAAAAATTTTTTACCTGAATCAAAAAT
>NW_027104672.1:225554-226063 GCF_000696795.3 Halyomorpha halys | reverse complement strand
TATATATGATCGATTCATTAAATTAAAGTAGCACTTCTATTCTGTTAATTTTATCGAAAAAGTTGCTTTCACATTCCATGTATATTTTCCTTTTTTTCCCTTTAGTTATTCATAAAATTCTTTAATATTTTGTATTTATCTATCGTTTATTATTGCTAACAATAAAAACTAGTTATTATTTTTCAAATAAATAATATTAAAGATACCTTAGAGGAAGAGTTTTTGAAAATTCTGTATTTAATCACTGCCAGGCCATTTCAAAGTGGTTAAGACTTAGCTTACATTAAAGATTATTTAATTGTACATTGATATGCCTAATTTAATCAAAATCATTTGAACTGTTTTCGAGAAAATAAAAGAAGTGTTAAAAATCGATTCTATAAAGTGGCACTTCTGGGCAGTCGATTTTATAGAGAAACATTTGTAATATCATACTGGAAGATTATTGATTGACCGTGTGTGAAGATGAAAGGAATATGGTCCGGGTGCGGTCAAGAAAAACTCAAATA
>NW_027104672.1:223704-224145 GCF_000696795.3 Halyomorpha halys | reverse complement strand
AATTACTTATATATTTCATAATATTAAAATATTCATATTTTTTTTATGTCTTTTAGATTATATAACTTTATATTTTATTCTTTAATCCTGTTATTTTACTTACATATATGTTTTCTTTTCCACTTTTTAAATAATTTTTCATTTTAAACATATATTTACTAAATAGATTTTCAAATTTATTTTATTATTTGTTCTTTCCTCTTACTTAATTTTAATATTACTCTTCTCATATAGCCTTTATCTTCTTATAATTCTTAGACTATACTTGTCTTTCAATACTATTTATTTGCCTATAATGTTAGTTATTTTGTTATCATTCTTTAATTCCTTTTATTCATTATGGTTGTTATCTTGTTTTTTGTTCTTAGCCCTGAGGAAGGCTTCACATTCTGGCCACTGACCGCACCCCCAACCATCTTTTCCTCATATATATATACATGA
>NW_027104672.1:221066-223654 GCF_000696795.3 Halyomorpha halys | reverse complement strand
TTACATTTTATACCCCTGTTATTTTACACTTAGGTTTTTGTTTTCCTTTTGTAACTATGTGTCTGTATCTTTTTTAGCCCTGAAGAAGCCCTGCAACGTGGGGCGAAACGTTGGCTCATTAAATTAGTATATTTCTACTATTTGAGTTTTTCTTGACCGCACCCGGACCATATTCCTTTCATTTGTAATATCATTTCGTACGACTTTTTGTTTTGAGCCAGGCTGATATGATACACCTGGACCATTTTGCGACACGTGGCTATTTGGACTCACGGACCTCAAAACGTGTATTTTCGTCGAAAACAGGAATTCGAAATTTTACAATATTTTCCCTTACTATATAATAAATAATAATAATTTATTTGTTTATGGGGCAACCCCCGTACAGAGTTAGCCAGTAAAGTACAGAATTCGACAATCATTGTCATAATAGTTGGTCCAAATTGGTCATTATTCTTTCGAACGAGTTTAGGAGTTTGTGTACCGCAGATCACAAGCCGCCACCAATGACGTTTCGGCCGAGATAAGGAGACGAATAGCATCGGCCAATAGGTGTTTTTTTTGGACTGCGTCGGCACTTTAGTAATAGCTCACTACCAAGATCCACGAAATCTAGATTGTATAAAATGTTAATTCGACCAGTGCTGATTTAAGCCTCGGAAACGGGCACTTTCGAAGGCCGATAAAAGGGATCTTCAAACGTTTGAGAGAAAGATATTCAGATGCATCTACGGCTTGGAGAAGACTCATGAATAGGGAAGTTTGCTTGTTAATTGGTGAGCCTGATGTTGGAAAAATTGTGATGAGATCCAAAATAAACTTCTCAATGAGCGCCTACATGGAACACGGTCGAGGGGCTGCCCAAAGCTTCTACGGTTGGAAGGTGTTGAAGAGGATTCGAGGAGCCTGCTCGGAGTGAGGAATTGGAGAGCAGCTGCACACAGATTAAACTGGTAGAAGCTGTTTCAGGAGGCCAGGACCCAGTAATGGGTTGTCGCGCCGATTAATGATGAATAATAGTAACTATCAACAAACTATTACATTATTATATAAGATAATAACAAAACAATATACCCAAATTGTTACGGCGGGTAGGGGTTCAAAAGAAACCTTTACTCTAGCCCAACCGTGTAAGGTGAAGAAAAGAATTATATAGTCGAATTTTGTTATTGCTGTATTTAAAATTTAAAAAAAACATAAAACACTGTAAGACAAATTATTAAACCATTTGAACTTTAAAAATTAAAAAAAATTAACTTCTAAAAATACAAATTAAAATTATTAGCAAAAAAAAAATACAAATTGTTTAAAATAAAAAACAAATTGCTTTTAGTCTGTACGAATTTATGAATAAAATAGTCCTTATGTCACCCTGGGTAATGGGGCCCCTGCTGGAGAAATGTCCTCGGGGAAGAGAAGAGCCGCCCGCGGTAGTTTGAAGCAAGTATCAGAGTTGGCCAGCCTGCTAGCAACTACAGACTAGGTAGAAAGATAAGGGCCAATAACGCGGTGTATTTTCGTAAAACTGGTATTATTAATACCTCTGTAGCCTAAACAAAACATGGTAATACGCAATCCTTACAACCATAACAGATCAATTATTAAGCATATGTCATTTATATAAGCTAACAATTTATAAATTAAATAATAATAATAACAATCTATAAATTATAAAAGCTAATAACAAACATTCACGTTTGTATTATTATTATTAGCAATAATAATAATACCAACCGAAGATCTGATAGCTGAGCGGGCTGGGGCGAGGGTCCCAGAACGCTTGGTTCAGAAAGTTGTGAGTTCGATTCCCACCTGGGCTGGTCAATATTTATTTCGCGGCGGCCCCGAGAAATGAACCTTGACATTCCTACTAAATGGAGGACTTAAGCCAAAAAATACCAACCCGGACATATAGGTATTACAGGAAATGAGATGGCCTACAAAGCTGCTTGAGAAGCATTAGCACTCCCAGGTAGAACCACAGCCATCTTAATAGAACAGGAACTTGCTCGCCCATTAGGAATGCATAAATAAAAGATGGCAGGCAATGTGGGATGAAAGTCCGCCCAGTAAATTAAAATCTATAAAGAAAGATGTGAAGTCCAGGATTACATCAACCCGAAGTAGAGGCCACGAAGAAATAGCGATCCCCCGACTTAGAATATAACAAAGGTCCACCTCATAACAGGAGAGGCCCTTCTAAAATATTCATAATGGTAATCTGACCGTCAAGCACACCTTTGAAGAATGTAATTATTACAAAATAGCAGTGAAGCAGTTAGGGATACCAACAAATGTTCCAATGGCGCTGAGGAATGATGAATCCATAATATGAAGAATAACTAAATTGATCCAAAAGTCTAACTTAATAATCAGCCTTTAATTATTATAATCACCTACTTAGCTTACTTTATTTTTAGAATTAGAATATCTATTTTTCATCTTCCTCTCGCCACTATCGCTACAAACACTATTTTTTTTTTTGATTTGATAGATTTATTTATTGATAGATATTACAATCTGCCACACAGTTGTGGGCAATAGGTAATATTGATGAATGATCTCATACATACTAAAATAAAAAAATA
>NW_027104672.1:219773-220166 GCF_000696795.3 Halyomorpha halys | reverse complement strand
TAGATGGTTTAGTGGAGCCCCATAGCTCAATTCCGTATGTCCAGATAGGCCTTATAATAGTCATGTAGATCAGTCTTTTGTAATGGATTGGAAGTGTGGACCGTTTGTCTAGTAAATATTGTAATAGTCGGAATCAACGAACAGTTTCCTGTCTTTTCAGTCTTGTATGAGCATTCCATGCCAGTCGTTTGTCCAGATTTAGTCCTAAGTAACGGATCTGCTCAACAGGAATAAGTGGGGTATCATTAAAAGATACTGTGGGGCAATACTTTTATATTTATTTATTGCTATTTATAATTGTACATTATAATACATTTAGTAAATCTGATCTAAGTTAAATTGAAGTGTTACAGGCGTGTAGAGAAACTACCCATTGGTAGCACTCTAATGGCA
>NW_027104672.1:216664-218483 GCF_000696795.3 Halyomorpha halys | reverse complement strand
TTTCCTGTCTTTTCAGTCTGGTGTGAGTATTCCAGGTTAATCGCTTGTCCAAATGTAGTCCAAGGTAGTGGATCTGTTCGACAGGGGTAAGAGTAACATCATTAAATGAAACTGTAGGGAGGTCAGTAGGTTTACGACGAAGGGTAAAGGTGATTTGATGGGATTTGTTGGAATTTACAATTATTCTTAAGTGAGTAATGGGGCTGATGATTTTTAGGTAGTAACTATATCTTACTATAGTTACTATATCTTATTACTATTAGTTACTATATCGTTCATGCATAGTTAAGTAAAAATAAAGATCCAGTTGCCACAACTTCCCTGGCTTACACGCCTTAAATACGTCATTTTAGTCTCGTACGGCTTTTCATTTGTGAGCAAGGCTGATCACATACACTCTTACCATTTTGCTATGATTGGTTATTTGGTCTTAGGGAATCTCTAAACCATTTTGTCGAAAAATCAAATTCTTTTTTGCAATACTTCTTACTATATGCTTCTTATCAAGGGCGTACCAAGGATAAAACTGGGGGGATGAGGGGTGGAACATGGTTATTCAGGTTGTGACATTTCATAACTGAAAATTTGAATTGTAGTAAAATTTTAGGAAAATTATAGCAGTACTTTATTAATTATTACAATTATTTGTTTAAAAAAAAAGGAATATTTATTAAATTAATTTTTTTGTAAGTGAAAGTTAAAAAACACCTGAATCGGTCCAGAATATATAAAAAATTGTGGCTGAATGGTAAAAAATCTTAAGTATTCTAATGGAGATTAAATGCCAAACAAAACTAAAAATAAAATATAGCAGTTGAAAATATTCATTGTCAGAGATGAGTCGTAAAATCATTTGCTTTTATCATGTTCCTGTGACAAGGAGGTTACTGATAAAACTCCTTATTATTGCTATAGCCTGCGTTTCTAGCCATATTATTTTATGTCTGACCTCTCCTGGAGAAGATTCGACACATCTCCGACGAAATTAGATCAGAAAAATAATCAATAGTTTTTGTTATGTCTAGCTGTTATGTTATCTGGCAATTTTACAAATGATTATAAATTTTAATATTTATTTAAAAAGCACATGCGCTATTTATTTATTTGGTATTGCATAGATACAATGAAAATAGGAGAGGGCCTGGTTTGATTCGTCCTTTATACCTCTCTCTACTAATCACAAAAGCTCTGATGAAAATCTGCAATGTGGGTCAAAACGTTAGCTATTAATAAACAGTATATATTTAAATATTAAATTATTTGTATCTAAATGTGTGATTTTTTTTAATAAAATGCAATGTAAACATTGTGGGTTGTAAATTTTTGTTAATTGTAAAACTGTTGATTGAGAATATTTTTATTTGAAGATGGTTGGGGGTGCGGTCAAAATATAACACAAATAATTTGAAAGAACTTATTTAAAGAACTTATCCACGAAAAGTTTTTTAAGGTTTTGAAACAGCCGCTATTTTTTATTCCCCCTACCTATACTTGGCAGACTCATCAATTTTGACTGGTAATTATACATAGTTTTCATTAAAGTAAAAAAAAAAAACGGCTATAAGGAGTTTGGAATGAAAAGACCCATATATGTTTTGGGCCAAATCTGCAACGAATGGAATGTTAAGGTCTTTGTGGATGAGTTTATTTGTAATGTAATAAGGAGTATCGAGGATTTTACGTAGGATTTTGGATGGTAAGGATTGGATGCGGGAGGAATTCGATGGTTTGGTGGAGCCCCAGAGCTCGATTCCATATGTCCAAATTGTTCTGATTATTATAGTGTATAATAATTTTCTGTAGTGAATGGTTTTTTTTT
>NW_027104672.1:213357-215624 GCF_000696795.3 Halyomorpha halys | reverse complement strand
ACACAACACGAATTACTTTTCTTTCTTGCACAGTAATGCACTACTAATTCACATTTTATGAAATGGGAAGTTTAGAGCGTTTGTCAAGTAGGTGTTGTAACAATCGGAATCTACGAGCAGTTTCTTGTTGTTTCAGTCTTGTGTGTGGATTCCAAATAAGTCTCTTGTCAAGATGGAGTCCTAATTGTCGAATCTGTTCAACAGGCATGAGGACAATATTAAATATAAATTTACACCTAACATCCAACAATTTTAAAAACGTTTTGCAGGCTGAATAGCCTATGTCATTACTCTCAGGTAAATAATTATTTTTTGTCACTTTTCCATTGAACTTTAAAACTTTCAATACCAATTAACATATAACTTTTTATCACACAATATATATTTTTTCTTATCATACAATATAAAAAATATATAGAGTGTGATAAGAGAGTAATAAATACTTTTAAGTTAATTTGAAATTGAAAGTTTTAAAATTTAATGGAAAAGTGACAAAATATGATGATTTAACTGAAATTAATGACCTTGGCCGTAATGTGAGGTGTAAATTAATAATTAAGGTTATCCTTAAGGATTATAAATATTATTTTATTTATTTATTAATTTATCTTTATTTTTCTTTCTCAAATTATGTTTACATTATATGTGTAAACATTGACTGTTTTGATTGTATTTTTCTTTCTTTCATTTTAACATGATTGTGTAATGTGCTGCTGATTATTACAATTAAAACTATAAATAACATTTAAATAAAAATAAATACGCTGACACTTATGACAAACAATACACGGGATCTAAACCTAATAGAAACGAATATTAATAAATTAGCTGAAGTTTTAGCAGACCTATTTATTTAAAAATTATTTATTTTGGTTAGTTATAACTATTAAATTATTGTAACATTGAAATAGTTACGGGCATCTTATGCTCATGACAATATCCCACCATTGTCAGTTGTTAAAATTAAATCAAAAATCTTTGATGCCCCTTATTACGTTACAAATAAATTCATCCACAAAGACCTTAACATCCCGTTCGTTGCAGATTTGGCCAAAAACAGATATGCGTCTTTTCATTCCAAACTCCTTACCCATCCTAACCCATTAGTTCTTAATCTCTCATCTTGAACAATATCTGATAATACTCCGAGGCGTCTGAAAAGAAGATGGCCACGGGGCCTTCCATTTGAAATTAATGCTTGAAGTACCACCAATGGGTTTATCCTTCCTAATTTTTTCAATTTTAAATGAAACATTCCGCATATTTACTTATTGTATTTATTATTTTGTACAGTTACAAATTACATTAAATAAATAAATTTAAAAAAAAATTAAATCAAGCTTATTATTTTTTATTTGTTTATTTTTTACTTTATTTTCATTTTAGAATTTGGTTGATTGAATTATTAGTGTTAATGCTAGAGATTAATTCATGTTATACTTATCTAACTTATAAATCATGGTAGCCTCCACATCATAATAGTCAAAATTGTAAATAATAAATTTCATTAATGCCATGTAATTTTGGCATAATTTTTTATATAAATAAATTAAATTAACTGGTACATAATAATATAATAATAATATGCAATGATGTAAGTTCCACTAGGCCATTTTGGCAATAATGAGATATAAAAGCAAAGTAACAATTAAACTGAAAAAAAAAGTTTTTAAAATAGCATACAACATTTGGAAAAATTTATCTAAATAATGTTTTATGAGGAAAATGTGAAGATCTCTGTGTCAATTACGGAAGATATAATTCAAAATACAGAGATAAAATGGGATTCATAACATGTAAAAACGTGGTAATTGTATTTATAAGGAACTGAAACTATTATACTTGTTATTGTTTTTATTTTTATCTAGATAATACCTCTATTAAGTTTTCCATTATGTTTATCATTTCTTATATAAGTATACAAACATAAATATACACGTGTTTGGGTATGCTGATACCAAATCATTGTTAGTTAAGGACGAGGAAACTACAAAACTAAATACAACTATGTTGATAAACTCTAGTAAGGAACTAGGTCTCGAAATAAACACCGAGTATATAATGGGTATTCATGATCTTTAGTTTAAAATGTTAAAGCGTGTTAAATGGAAAAACTCATCTTAAATGGAGAAATATTTCCTTCTTTTACCAATTTACAACGATATAACAGCTGAGCTTGTCACCGTTTTATTTGTTGTCGTGTTAGGTTACTCACTCGTACTTTGTTTTTTCTTTTGTCTTGTGTTTTGGACTTTTTAAAAAATACA
>NW_027104672.1:202958-212661 GCF_000696795.3 Halyomorpha halys | reverse complement strand
GTTTAGCTGTTCCCCAAAGTTCAAGTCCGTAGGTCCAGATAGGTCGGAGTATAGTCTTATAAATTAGTAGTTTGTTTTCTAGTGAGAGATGAGAGGTCCGTTTTAGTAGTCGGTATAGTTGGCCGAATCGTCTGTTGAGTTCTTGTCTTTTGAGTCTAGTATGTTGGTTCCAGGTGAGTGAAGTAAACAATAACTCGAAGTTTTGGAAGGAAAGGTTACTCAGAAATAAAGTTGCTTAGAGAATCCGCTAGGAGCTCTTATGCATTTATCATTTAACATGACTTTAAATAGGGCTGCTCACAATCCTACACTTATAACATTTAACATGGTAAAACATTTTACATTTAACACATCATGAATACCCCTATAAAATATATGGTTAGCAGTGGAAACGCGAGTAATTTCGGTGATGTAGATATAGGAGGAAATGTATTTGAACATGTAGGTAGGTTTAAGTATTTAGGTTCTACGGTAACTAGAAAAAAAGAAATTGATAAGGGAATAAAAGCAAGAAATACTCGTTATTTTTCAATCTCGAAGTTGTTTAGCTTTTAAATTTACAAGTTAGAATTAGGAAATCTTAGAGGAAGAAGGCTTCAAAACACTGATTTGAGAGATCTACACGCGGGCTTATAAAGTTGTAGGGCTTAGCAACGAACGGATTACAAAGCCCTAAAATTATAATAGTATAACAGTAAGATATAGAAATTCACTTCCATCACCACCTTAGCTGGAATCACCACATCAACATCAAACCAACCCAAACCTAACCAAGGTTAGCAATGCTATATCCTATCCTAAATATTAAATCCAAATTAAAATCCGAAACAGCTATTCTTATTTTTAAAACAATTCTCAGGCTACTGCTGATGTATGGATGTGAACTCTGAGAAGCGGAATCCTTTACGGAAAGGAAAAAATTACAATATTTTCAAAATAAAGTCGAAAGAATTGCAGTGGATGCTCCTAATTGTACAAGAGCCGGGAAGAAAAAAAGGCAGTTATCGCACCCCAATTTTTGATTACTTTAATGAAAACTATGTATAATTAATAGTCAAAATTGATGAGTCTGCCAAGTATAGGTAGTGGGAATAAAAAATGGCGGCTGTTTGAAAAAGATAAAAAAATTTAATTTTTCATTCGGAGCTCTATATCTTAAAAACTACCTACAACACTAGAAAACCTAAAAGGACATTATTTAAAGAACAGTAAATGTTCTGAAATATTAGCCCTAATAGAGCTATTTACATCCAATAGTTTTCGAGATATAGCTTTTTGAAAAGCAAAATTTCTTAAAAATCTACTGAAATATCAGTAGTCAGTTAATTTATTTTGAGAAATCTATATCTTTGGAAATATTTGACGTACAGATATCTATTAGCAATCAAATTAAAGCTAGTTTAATGAGCTATAAAGTAGTTTATGACATTTATTTTCGTAGAAGTAGTAGTTTTCATGAAATTTGCTAAACTAAATTGATTTATAGTTGTTCGGACAAATTTTCATTTGCCAAATTTATATACATATGTATATTTTGTCAAAAATCATAAAAACTACTACTCCTACAAAGATAAACGTTATAAACTATTTCATAGAAAATTTAACTAGCTTTAATTTGAGTGCTGATGGACATTTTTATGTCCTATGGTTTCTGAAATAAAGTTTTTCAAAACTCAAACATATTGTCCGAACAACTAAAAATCAATTTATTTTATCCCATATCATGAAAACAACTATCCCTAAGAAGGTGAAGGTAATAAACTGCTTTATTACTCCATTAAACTAGCTTTAATTTGAGTGCTAATAGATATCTGTACGTCAAATAGTTCCGAAGACATAGATTTCTCAAAACAAATTAACTAATTACTGATATTTCAGTACATTTTTATGAAATGTTCCTTTTTAAAAGGCTATATCTCGGGAACTATTGAACGTAAATAGCTCTTTTAGGGCTAATATTTCAACAAATTTACTCTTCTTTAAATAATGTTCTATTAAATTTTCTAGTGTTGTTGGTAGTTTTTAAGATATATCTAAATGAAAAATTGATGCTTTTTTAAGGTTTTTAAATAGGCGCCATTTTTTATTCCCCCTACCTATACTTGGCAGACTCATCAATTTTGACTATTAATTATACAAAGTTTTCATTAAAGTAATCAAAAATTGGGGTGAGATAACTGCCTTTTTTACTTCCCGGCTCTTGTACTCTTGGGAAACCCAACCACAACCCGGAGACTGAAGCCCAGTCTGCTGCAGGACATCCTGTTATAAATTATATATTTATCAGTTCTGTTATTGTCACTCTAAAATTGTATTTTATCTTAATTTATTTTTGTTTTCTCTTCATCTGTTTCTTTAATTCACTTTCTTTTATAACTTTACTTTTATATTTTCTTAAGAATTATTATTTTGATCTATTTATTTATCTTAATTTTTTTGTTTTATTTATAACTTTATAACATTGTATATAGTTAGGGGTTTATGAGACTATACCCTCCCTCTCCCCATAATGATTGTTAAAAAAAAAATGTACCTCTTACACTGACCATGTAAGGCCCACCAGGCCGATCTGGCATTAAATAAATAAATAATAATAATAAATTTATAATAAAAGCTGAACAGACGGATAACTAACTATCTGAGAGACAGGACGAAACATCGATGGGAGGATTGCTTGAATACTCATCTGGTGGATTTGGATTTGGTCATGCGTCACTGTATGGTTAGTGGTATCGGTATCGAACATTCGGATTCCTTGAGCCATTATTATTATTATCAAAAAATATAAAATAATATTATACGTTATAATCAGAGTTGGGCAAGAATTAGCTACAGTTGAAACTAATAGTTAAAATTGCTATGGATACGACCCTTATTCATGAATGAATCATTGATAAATATAGTGTCAATGAGCTCATAGAATCTGTGAATATATCAATAAAGTATAAATAGAATATATCCAATATCAATTGTTATGTCACCCCTAACCTACCTTCTCTCCTGTAAGGACGTCCTTGAACGCGAGCCCCGTGACGCCACTCTGAGATTCGCATTGCCTATTAGATAATACGGAACAAACATAATATAATAAGCGCTACCGAACTATGTAATGAAAGTGCGTGGGGTTAATCTGGTATGCGTTGTGAATTTAAATTGCCGAGTACAGGAGCATGATGCATAACCAAACCCATAAAACATAAATTTGCAAATAATTTTAAAAATTAGTTAACACGAGAAAAAATAGGTTATCATGTAACAATTGCTAAGAGGCTAATTAGTTTGAAGTATTATTTAGTTAACTAACGAAAAACGAAATCTCTCTTGAAGGTCATTGTTTTGGCTTTTCGCCTATAAATCCTAAGTGAATTCTATCGATTTCCATTCCTTTTTTTTTTTAATTTTCACAATACAATTTGCAAATAATAATACAAAAAATCTAGTGGGCTGCTGCGCATCAAAAAACTTTCACTTATCACTCTACATCTTGGAGGAAGGTGTTTATTCGGAGCTCTATATTTCTAAAACTACCAACAACACTTGGAAATCTAATAGAACATAATTTAAAGTAGAGTAAATTTGCTAAAACATGAGCCCTAATAGAGCTAGTTACGTTCAATAGTTCTCGAGATACAGTTTTTTAAAAAGTAACATTTCACAGAAAATAGAAGGTAGAACCTTAGCAACGGTTTAACAACCCTTAGCAACTGTTTATCAACCCTTAGCAACTGTTTAACAATCCTTAGCAACTGTTTATCAACCCTTAGCAGCAACGGTTTAACAATCCTTAGCAACTGTTTATCAACCCTTAGCAACTGTTTATCAACCCTTAGCAACTGTTTATCAACCGTTTATCAACCCTTAGCAACGGTTTAAAAATCCTTAGCAACTGTTTATCAACCCTTAGCAACTGTTTATTAACCCTTAGCAACTGTTTACCAGAACCAGTGGGTTTTGGTGATTAGGGAGTTTATAATGGAAGGAATGACATCTGGTTCGGACAAGATCGGTTACATAGGGAACATTAAGGTCTTTATCTATGATTTTATTTGTGACAAATTAAGGATCATGGAGGATTGTATGAATAATTGGATACGAAAGGAATTCGAAGGTTCGATGGAGCCCCAAAGCTCAACTCTATATGTCCAGATGGTCCTTATTATAGTCTTCAGAAGTATTGAGGATTTTACGAAAGATTTTGGATTGCAAGGATTGAATACTAGAGGAATTCGAAGATTTACTAACTATAATCGTTGCAACTAGTTATAAATATGGCAAAGAGGCAGGTGTAAAAGGTAAAACAGGTAGGTGAAGTAGATATGACATAGGTGAGGTATTGTAATTAGTAAAAGGGAAATATTAAGAAAATTAATGTAAATAATAAATAAACATAGGGGGTAGTACCTATCAAATTGAAACAAAATTGATAAGTGAGGAGCTTGAGAAATGGAAAGTCAGGTAGAAAATTTCCCCACTTAACCACCTCTAACCCAAGGAAGGGTAATATTTGTTTATAATATATACATATATATATAAATGAAATGATAGAAGTATTTATCTCTTACCTAATATTACAGTAATAAAATACACATATGTTATTCATTTAGCCCTCACGAAGCCCTGCAAAGTGGGGCGAAACGTTGGTTTTCTTATGCTAATATAAAAAAAAAAAATAGTTTTTATTTTACTATTTTGATACCTTTATTGACCACCACCCGGACGAACTTCTTATAATCTACTTCATACGCTCAACTATCTTCTTTCAAAATAAAAATGTTATTTTGTTATATGTAACTAAAATTATATGAATTGTTTCAATCTTCCTATACCTGTCCCTGCGTTTAATGGTATGAACATCGAGTATGTGAGGGAAATCGACTTGAGTCCAGGAACCTCGACCTTTTAGGCATAAAATCGATTAATTTTCATATATAATTCGACGGGTTACGATGCTTCTGCTCTACCTGACCTTTCTCGAGGGTCAAATGATCCAACCGTTTGTTTCTCAATGCTTCAAGGGAACAGACATTCAACACAGTTTATTTGGAGGCTCTCCGGTAAAACCACCCCCATTTTATACGAGGAGAAGATGGTTGGGGGTGCGCTCAAAATAAAACACAAATAAGTTGATGAAACTTATTTAACTGTACCAACGTTTCGGCTAGAGTTTCTAGCCTTCATCAGGGCTAAGAACAGAACAAGATAACAACAAGTGAATATGGAAAATAAAATATAAACAGAATGACATAAAGTGAATAATTTTACAGAATGGAATTAATAAAATGAAGTGATGAGAGAAGTCACCCCCATTTTATTTTGTTTACCCCCTGTTTACCACTCAGGACACATAAAGAAAACAGAAAACTGATGGTATCTATCGTTCCCAAATCTAAACTCTTCAGTTAGTTCCAGGATGGAACTACCTACAACTCTAGAAAACCTAATAGAACATCATTTGAAAAAGATTAAATTTGCTATAATTTCAGTCCTATTTACATTCCATAATTCCCGAGATATAGTGCTTTAAAAAGCAACATTTCATGAAATAAATACTGAAAAATCAATAGTTATTCAATTTAGTGTGGGAAATCTTTATCTCAGGAAGTATTATTAGACGCATAGATATCTATTATCACTGAAATTAAAGCTAGGAACATTATTAACAAAATGTTAAATTTCAAAATCAAAATCTGAACATTATTAACAAAATGTTAATTTCTAGTTTTTCGGACAACATTTTTGATTTATGAAAAGCTATAACTCAGGAACCATTCGATGTGCAGATGTCTTCCAGCAATCAAGATAGTTTAATGTACTATAAAGTAGTTTATAACGTTTATCTCCGTAGGGATAATAATGTTTATATTTGCGTATGAATATGAATTTTTCATATGAAATATTGTTCAAACTAGAAATCAATTTATTTTAGTAAATATCATGAAAAGTACTACCCCTACGAACATAAACACCATAGAGTACTGTATAATACATTAAACTAGCTTTAATTTGAGTGCCAGTAGACATCTGTACGTACAAATAGTTTTCAGATATAGATTTCCCACAATAAATTCATTAACTACTGATGAGAGAAGTCACCCCCATTTTATTTTGTTTACCCCCTGGTCCCTAGCTTCCGTAAAAATTCGAAGAGAGATAATATAATTGTCTTTCAATATTTGCTATTATGATCTCTTTGCTTTGATGAGCAGGATTCCTGAGCTACCAGAACGCGGTTATTTTTTTGTATGACCATCTTCCTGATCATTTCTAACATGCGGAGGGGTAATATAGAGGTGACCAACCTATTCTAACCATATTGATGGGTCAATTTTTCATTACGTAAGACCACCATGAAATAATAATAAAACCCTCAGACTGGATTCGAAACGGCTAGGTAGGGGGAATAAAAAAAAATGAACCGGCACCGCTGCGGTAACAAGGCAGCCAAAATTGACGTTTTAACTCCCTCGGCCCAGGGCACGGATATTTGTAAATAAATAAAGAAGACATTATTAAACTTCTTTTATGCCCTAATATGTTTCATAAAAGAAGAAAAGAGTGATATTTTCATCTTCCACCAAAATTAAATTGAAAACACAGTTTATGTAATGAGTCTCAAGATTCAAGTAGGCAATTTTATTTTATTTTTTCCTGGAGTCTTGGGATTAATTTTCACAATTAAAATTGTACTTAAATATTCGCCAGGAATTTTATAAGGTAAATTATGTCGATTTATAAACATCTAGTAAATGAATTTCTGAATCTTCCAACACAATAAAGTCAATTTTGTAAAATTCTATGTACATGTATATGACTAAAAATATTTTTTTTTTGATAAATAACATGTTCAAAATAATATATGTTTATGACATAGGATATTATGTTCTATCTTGGGTTTTATTGCCATAATAGAAGTGATAATAGTGAAAAAGTGCGAAAATATTTTTAAGCAGGATGTATTTTTATAGTTCAAAACTACGCTTTATGTTTAAACCTTCTGAAATCCCAAATTTCTCCATTTATTTTTATTCGTATTTAAGCGTTTCTTGAGGTGCTACAAATCGAATATGATCTTCGTTTCATTCCTAAAAAATCTTTTACCGCACTTTGATTATTCAGTCTGTCCAAATTGTTTCAACATCGTACTCATATTGGAGAACAGTGAGATTATTGTATAAGAATTATTCATATTTTAAATAGGAAGTATATGAGAATATTATAGATAATCATTATTTTATGTGGTTAAATTCCGTAAAAAAAATAATATTGAATTCGGACAATTATTACCGAAGATACAGCCAATTGTACTTTTACTCAAATTAAAAAAAATTTAGGATTTAGGTATGTTTTGTTTATTTTTATTATACCTTGAAATAAAAATCGCTATGGATACGACCCTTATCCATGAATGAGCCATTAATAAATAAATATCGCATCTATGACAATTATTAGCTGTTAGTTTCATCTATAGCCAATTTATTGCAGACAAATTGATATTTTAAGGGATACCTATACAATCAGTCAGAATGACCGTAAAATGAAAGTCGGACGTTCTGATCAATCATATAGGAAGAGCAATGATGGATTATCAAGAAAATTTTGAAATCAGATCATTCAAAATTTTCAAGTAGAGACATTAAAAAATGGGAAGGGAGACTGCCAGTGCCTAGTTCATATCGTGTGTTTCACATTATCCTTGCAGAAAAATGTCAAAATAATGGAAAAACAAGCTTTCTTACTATTCAAAAGAGACATTGCATAAAATACTCAATGGTCCATATTCGTATGCTAAGGGTGGCACAAGTGAATGCTAGTTTCTCAAAATAGTAAAAGAAAAAAATTGTATTTATTCATAGAAAGTTACAACAAAAATATATCTAGTAAATGTGATGTTGGATTACAATTGTATGATACAGACATGGTATGATACAACACCTTTACATTTCTACATACAAGGTCTCGAGGTCATCTTCTTTTCAGGCGCCTCGGAGAATTGTCAGGAATGGAAGAGGAAGCAAGGATAGAAACCAGTGGGTTTAGGTGGTTAAGGAGTTTATAATGGAAGGGTTAATATTTGGTTCGGGCTAGATCGGTAACATATGAAACATTTCAAGTCTTTATCCTGACAAAGTAAGGAGCATGGAGGATTTTATGAGGGATTTTAGACTGTAAGGATTGGATACGAGAGGAATTCGAAGATTTAGTGGAGGCCCATATGTCCTGATAGGTAATAAGGCCTGTATATAAGTCTTTTGTAATGGATTGAAAGTTTAGACCATTTGTTTAGTAAGTGCTGTAATAGTTGGAATCGGCGTGCAGTTTCCGGTCTTTTCAGTATTGTATGAGGATTTCAAGTTAGTCGTTTGTCCAGGTGTAGTCCAAGAGAGCGGATCTGTTCTATAGGGGTGAGAGCAACATTATTAAAGTATACCGTAGGGCAGTCAATAGATAAATAAATAAAGTTACAAATAGCAAATATAAAGTGTTTTCCAGCATTTAATTGTAACTGTTATCATGTTTTTCTTATTTTTCTACATACTCAACCCATGAAAGGATAATTGTGATTTTTTTAGATTTTTTTTAGATTTTTATATTTTTTTAGCTCGACGTGGCCCCGCAACGGAAGGAATTTATATTTACGGAAAGGAAAAAATTACAGTATTTTTAAAATAAAATCGAAAGGATTCTAGTGGATGCTCCTTATAATAGTACAAGAGCCGGGAAGAAAAAAAGGCAGTCATCTCACCCCAATTTTTTATTACTTTAATGAAAACCATGTATAATTACTAATCAAAATTGACGAGTCTGCCAAGTATAGTTAGGGAGAATACAAAATGGCGCATGTTTCAAAATTTAAAAAAAATAATAATTTTTCTTTTGGAGATCCATATCTTTGAAACTACCTACAACACTAGAAAACCTAATAGAACATCATTTGAAGAAGAGTAAATTTGCTATAATTTCAGTCCTAACTACGTTCCATAGTTCCCAAGATATAGTGTTTTGTAAAGCAACATGTCATGAAATAAATACTGAAAAATCAATAGTTAGTCAATTTAGTATGGGAAATCTTTATTTCAAGGAAGTATTAGACGCATAGATATCTATTATCACTCAAATTAAAGTTAGTTTAATGTGCTAAAGAGTAATTTATCTTCGTAGAGATGGTAGTTTTTGTGATATTTGCCAAAATAAATTAACAAAATGTTGATTTCTTGTTTTTCGGACATTTTTGATTTATAAAAAATTCAACTAAGGAACCATTGTATGTACAGATGTCTTCCAGCAATCAAATCAAAGATAGTTTAATGTACTACAAAGTAGTTTACAACGTTTATCTCCGTAGGGATAATAATGTTTATGATATTTGCGTATAAATATGAATTTTGCATATTAATCAGAAATCAAGTTATTTTAGTAAACGTATAGACATACACATAAACATAAACGTCATAGAGCACGTTATAATACATTAAACTAGCTTTGGAGATCTGCTCTACCCCTCACACGTGGGGGATAGAGTGGGGTCAGGGATCCTCAGGTCGATTCTGTAAATATTGTATATTAGAGTGTAAATGTGACTAGAGACTATATTATTTTATCATTATGTTATTTTATTTATTTATTTTTCATACAGATAGTCTGATTATGTTCATTTGTCTATTCTTTTGTTTGTATATATTTTAAGAGAGTTTTTTTTTAATTT